>NW_027169014.1:57500-100000 GCF_036898095.1 Palaemon carinicauda | reverse complement strand
TTCAAAGCGAGTAGCACCCACTACCTTTTGAGCACAGTTGAAAGAAATTAAATTATGATAGTTTAAAGACCACTCATTATTGGCACAGGCAAGGGACAGTGACATTGCCCTATCAAGCAGGACAATGACCTGGAGATTGACCATATATACATATGATCAGTGCCCAAGGCCCCTTTCCATCCAAGCTAGAATCAAGGAGGGCTAAGCAATGGCTGCTGATAACTCAGTAGATAGACCTATAGACTTCCCCAAACCCAGCATCCTTAGCTCACAGGGATGGCGAGGTTGCAGTGACCAGAGAAACTAATGAGTTTGAGAGGGACTCCGACCTCAGTCTGGCGTTCACCAGTCAGGGACATTACCGCATTGGCCACCAAGACCCTACTGGGGATGATGCTACTCTTCAAAGTAAGTAGCATCCACTTCACTTTAAACACAGTTTAAATAGACGGACTGCAAAGTGTGGGAAAATCCCCAGGGTTGTAGTAAGTCCCAATGTGTGTGGGAAAGTACCAAGGGTGAAGTAAAGTCTCCCAAGGGTGTAGTAAAGACCCAAAGGGTGTGGGAAAGTCCCAGGGTGAAGTAAAGTCTCCCAAGGGTGTAGTAAAGACCCAAAGGGTATGGGAAAGTCCCAGGGTAAAGTAAAGTCTCCCAAGGGTGCAGTAAAGACTCAGAGGTGTGGGCAAGTCCACAGGTATGTGGGAGAATCCCAAGGGTTTGTGGGAAAATCACCAAGGGCGTAGTTAACTCCCAAGGGGTGCCTTAGGTGTATAAACTTAAGGAGGAAGAGGAAGGTTTCTGAAAGCCCTCTAAGTCCGTCCTATCCATACAGTGATAAAAATTGAAATACGATTAACACAGGCTTTACAGAATGGCCATACATTATAGCCTGCTTTATGAGCAAGAGCCAGTGCTGGCATTTGAGTATCTTTATCTAAAATAGCAGCAAAGTTGTATAGATTTTTCAAGATTATCATTATCATTAGTCATAATAATTATGGATATCTAAGAATAAGGTAAAAGGCAATGAATAGTTGAAAAGCCACACCTTTAGATTAGGGTGTGTTCAGCACTACAGCAACCACAGCGGGATCAATAATATGTGATTAATGAGAAACGTTATGTAATGATAAAGTGCTTTGAGAGTATTCTCACCAAGCACTTTTACTGCCACCTTGCCCCAAATTATGAATCAAGCAGTGAAAACTAAGAAATAAGCTGCTCAAACCATAAACATACCAGAGAGGCGACTCAGAGCAGACTGAGCTACTAGCTAGGATAAGTTGCTGATTAAGATTAGGAAGTCTTATGCCAGGTGTGGACTTCTGGGCTCTGACCACATCCTGAAAAGCCTAAGGAATACCTAAATAAACCCAATGAATACTTCCTGGCTAGTAAAGTGGTAACGTATTCGCCTAGCACTCTCATGGCAGCAGATCCATCCCAGCCCGGAACCGTCAGTTTAAGCCGTTTACCAGGGCGTTCACTACTGTGGTTAGGCACCACAGAAAGGGGGGTGTGGGGTGGGGGGGGGGGGCTTCCCCAGCTGACGTTCTAGTGAGCATTATTTTGATGAAGCTGGAACTAAAATCAGACACCTTTGCCTTTACTTAACAAGCTGGGACTGTTTAAACAGCAAAATTCAGAGATAATACATAAGAGGGTACATGATTAGTCAAGACTGGATTGTCTTCAAAGACAACTTGTCCCAATGTATATATAAGTACAGTTGGGCACAGGATTTCAAGGCACACCTCGCTCTGAGGATATGTACCCTGCTACACCATCACTACATGGTGAGTTACCAAACAGGATCGTGTAGTTTTAGTATTAAAAATTAATTTATCAGAGCAGCTTTGTATATATTTAAGCGATGGCGTAGCGGTTATATCATCATCGTAGGAATTATCATTGCTATGTGAACATGTCTGCAAGTTTATTAACTTAAACAGCACATACATAGCCTCTGTACTATGGTTTTCCACTGTCTTGGGTTAGAGTTCTCTTGCTTGAGGGTACACTTGGGCACACTATTCTATCTTATTTCTCTTCCTCTTGTTTTGTTAAAGTGTTTATAGTTTATATAGGAGATATTTTAATGTTGCTACTCTTGAAATGTTTTATTTTTCCTTGTTTCCTTTCCTCAATGGGTTATTTTCCCTGTTGGAGCCCCTGGGCTTATAGCATGCTGCTTTTCCAACTAGGGTTGTAGCTTAGAAAGTATTATTATTATTATTATTATTATTATTATTATTATTATTATTATTATTATTTCTACCCAAGCTACAACCCTAATTGGAAAATCAAGATGCTATAATAATAATAATAATAATAATAATAATAATAATAATAATAATAATAATAATAATAATAATAATAATAATAAAAGAAAAGATGAAAAATAATAGAAAAGGACAGATAATAAACTGTCAAGTGCACCAATCTTTAGCAAAATACAAAGTTAATATTCCCCCGACGTCTTGGAAGTATCACATCCACTTCTGAACATACGAACAAACAGCAAAAGGCTTTCGCAAACCAAGTCAAGTGACGACACATCTACCCAAAAGAAGAAATTGAAGACCACCTTAGCAACCAAAAAAACCAGACTTCTCCTTGCCATATTTTCCCACCCTATCCCCATAAGATTGTTGTTGTTGTTGGAGTATTATAGCCAACACTTATTGGCATTATAAGCATCGCATATAAAACCCAGGTGACTTGCCTGGTTCACGTCATTCGGAGACGAACATCGGGCACGTGAGGATGTCGACCAAGGAGACGTTGATTCACGTGTTGGCCTTGATTAACTTCTTGGCGTTGGCAAGTGCTCAACTCACTGATCTACTGGCGATTGAATGTCCATTCCCAGGTGAGAATTGATTGATTGATAGTCGTATTGGCGTTGGAAAGATAGATTCTATTCTTGGGGATAGAGAGAGATGGGGATTTTTAAGGAATTGGTAGAAGAATATGTATTATCAAGGAAGGAAATGAAGTTGGCTTAGTATTATCTACTGAGTATACTTTTTGAGAGAGAGAGAGAGAGAGAGAGAGAGAGAGAGAGAGAGAACAATCTTAATAAATCTACTGAGTAACCTTTTAGAGAGAGAGAGAGAGAGAGAGAGAGAGAGAACATCTTAGTATATCTACTGGGTAACCCTTTAGAGAGAGAGAGAGAGAGAGAGAGAGAGAGAGAGAGAGAGAGAACAATCTTAGTATATCTAGTGAGTAGGCTAACCCTTTTGAGAGAGAGAGAGAGAGAGAGAGAGAGAGAGAGAGAACATCTTATATCTACTGGGTAACCCTTTAGAGAGAGAGAGAGAGAGAGAGAGAGAGAGAGAACATCTTAGTATATCTACTGAGTAACCCTTTTGTGTGAGAGAGAGAGAGAGAGAGAGAGAGAGAGAGAGAGAATATTCCTAGTATATCTACTGAGCAACCCTTAAGAGAGAGAGAGAGAGAGAGAGAGAGAGAGAGAGAGAGAGAGAATATCTTAGTATATCTACTGAGTAACCCTTTTGAGAGAGAGAGAGAGAGAGAGAGAGAGAGAGAAAGAGAGAGAGAGAACAATCTTAGTATATCTACTGAGTAACCCTTTTGAGAGAGAGAGAGAGAGAGAGAGAGAGAGAGAGAGAAAGAGAGAGAGAGAACAATCTTAGTATATCTACTGAGTAACCCTTTTGTGAGAGAGAGAGAGAGAGAGAGAGAACTATCTTAGTATATCTACTGAGTAACCCTTTGAGAGAGAGAGAGAGAGAGAGAGAGAGAGAGAGAGAGAGAGAGAGAATACGGTTTAGCAGTCCCTTAGGGATCTAATATCTATATCTAACAGATGTTATTCAGTGTCAAATATAACCACATGGTAATATAAGCTCATCAGATATGCAAAATAATATTTAATGTGATGAGAGAGATTTCTTAATCTGTTCACAAAGAGAATTTAAAGAGAGATTTAGGAGAATTACAATAAGAGAAGAAATTTGAAATATGCAGTTGTTATAAACTATGGCAATTATAATTTTTATATCTTATGAATTCCCGAGGAGGAAGTTTTTAATAGCATCAGAAAAAAAGGTAGACCTCCGACAATGAAGAATTTCAAAATTTTCACTCAAGTCTACGGACCAAGTTTGTCCTATTTCATATGTTGACCGTGAATGAATCTACTGTATAATAACAACAACAACAACAACAGTAATCGAGTTCTTGATCCGGAGAATAATACCTAAAAGTTATTGAAATTTGGTGAAAATCTGGCAAGCAGTTTTGAAGTCATCCTGCTAGCAGACAAACAAACAGCTAAATAAATGAATAAACGAAATTATAAAAAAAAAAGAATCAGGAGAAAAGCAATAACAAAAATACCAGCCAGCAAACACATATTTACCTGTTTACGCAACACTAAACATAAGTACACACACAGACACACAGACACAGCACCAGAGTTTGTTTACGTTGTTCCCCAGACAAAGTCAAACACACCCTCAGGCAGTGTTGCCAGATGGGTTAGTCTAAAAATCCCCAAAACTCATGATAAAAAATCCCCAAAACAAAAGAAAAATCCCCATTTCCACTCTACAAATATATTCTCTTCTGATAATGTAGGCTTTACTAATGGAGAAATTACTCACTATACTTCATATAAGCGCATGTGAACTAACTGCAGCAATATAAAGGTTTACTCATCTCTGTTTTTTCTTCATAAACATTTGTAGAGAATATCCCCACCAGACACCCAAAATCCCCATATCTAGGGATAAATTCCCAAATCTAGCAACACTGCCCTCAGGTCACATTCCAAGACAAGGAGTTCACTGTTGTCATGCTACCCAAATCATTCATAAAAACGTACGTGTGTGTGCGTGTGTGTGGAGGGGGAGGGGGTCCTGACCTCAAGCAGCGAATCATATTAGCACCACAACAGGTGTGGTCATTTCCTAAATTGGGGGAGGGGGGTGGGTCATGATATGCCCTAGTGTCAAGATTATGACCACGATAGGGGTGTCATTGGATTTCAATTGTGGCCTAGGTGTGGTCCATGATGTTCAGGATTTTAATCAAGGACGAGTACCCGCCTTTTCAAGTAGGAACATTATTAGGAATCTAGTAATCTTAGTGCCATTATTAACGACTCTAGTAATCTTAGAGCCATTATTAACGACCAGAGTAATCTTAGGACTACTATTACAAAAACTACATGCAAATATATATATATATATATATATATATATATATATATATATATATATATATATATATATATATATATATACATATATACATATATATGTACATACATATAATTACAACAAAAAAATGCAGCCGATTCTACTCAACTGCAGGACGAAGGTCTCAGATATGTCTTTATTCATGTCTGGGTTTCGCCTAGTTTTCATCACCACGATCACCAATAGCAGATTTGTGATGGTGGGAGACTATAATCTGGTCACTCACTGCAAACCAACCTAGTATAGAGGCCCTGACTAGTACAGCTTTGCTTAGCATGGCGATACACAAACCCTTTCATCATGTTAAGGTATCCCCACTCAGAAAGGGTATACACATATAAATGCAACCCTATTTTCCCATATTTTTTTCCATCTTATTTCTCTTCCTCTTGCCTCTTTAAGGATTTTTTTATAGTATATACATTAAATGGTCAGAAACATCGACCCCACTTAAAAGTGGGAAAAGATGCAAAGAAGAAGATAGTATATACATGAAAGAATTGTTTTAATGTTATTACTGTACTTAAAATATTCTATATTGTTCATTACTTCTCTTGTAGATTACGTACTTATTTCCTTTCCTTACAGGGCTATTTTTCCCTGTTGGAGCCCTTGGTCTTATAGAATCCTGCTTTTCCAACTAGGGTTGTAGCTTAGCAAGTAGTAGTAGTAGTAGTAGTAGTAGTAGCAGTAATCTCCTCGTAGTTTATATACTTATTTCCTTCCCTCACTGAGCTATTTTTCCCTGTTGGAGCCCTTGGGCTTATAGCATCCTGCTTTTCCAACTGGGGTTGTGGCTTTGCAAGTAGTAGTAGTAGTAGTAGTAGTAGTAGTAGTAGTAGTAATAATAATAATAATAATAATTATAATAATAATAGTCTTTTCTTGGAGTTTATTTCCTTATTCCTTTCCTCACTGGCTATTTTTCCCTGTAGGAGCCCTTGGTCTTATAGCATCCTGCTTTTCAAACTAGAGTTGTAGCTCAGCAAGTAATAATAATAATAATAATAATAATAATAATAATCTTCTCTTGTAGTTCCTTTACTTATTTCCTTTCCTCACTGGGCTATTTTCCCTGTTGGAGCCCTTGGTCTTATAACATCCTGCTTTTCCAAATAGGGTTGTAGCTAATAATAATAATAATAATAATAACCTTCTCTTATAGTTCATTTACTTATTTCCTTTCCTCACTGGGCTATTTTTCCCTGTTGGAGCCCTTGGTCTTCTAGCATCCTGCTTTTCCAAATAGGGTTGTAGCTAATAATAATAATAATAATAATAATAATAATAATAATAATAATAATAATCTTCTCTTGTAGTTTATTTTATTTCCTTTCCTCACTGGGCTATTTTCCCTGTTATAGCCCTTGGTCTTATAGCATCCTGCTTTTCCAACTAGGATTGCAGCTTAGCAAGTAATAATAATAATAATAATAATAATAGGCTTCTCTTGTAGTTTAAATACCTATTTCCTTTCCTCACTGAGCTATTTTCCCTGTTGGAGCCCTTGGTCTTCTAGCATCCTGCTTTTCCAAATAGGGTTGTAGCTAATAATAATAATAATAATAATAATAATAATAATAATAATAATAATAATAATCTTCTCTTGTAGTTTATTTTATTTCCTTTCCTCACTGGGCTATTTTCCCTGTTATAGCCCTTGGTCTTATAGCATCCTGCTTTTCCAACTAGGATTGCAGCTTAGCAAGTAATAATAATAATAATAATAATAATAATAGGCTTCTCTTGTAGTTTAAATACCTATTTCCTTTCCTCACTGAGCTATTTTCCCTGTTGGAGCCCTTGGGCTTATAGCATCCTGCTTTTCCAACTAGGATTGCAGCTTAGCAAGTAATAATAATAATAATAATAATAATAATAATAATAATAATAATAATAATAATAATAATAATAATAGGCTTCTCTTGTAGTTTAAATACCTATTTCCTTTCCTCACTGAGCTATTTTCCCTGTTGGAGCCCTTGGGCTTATAGCATCCTGCTTTTCCAACTAGGGTTGTAGCTTAGCAAGTAGCAGTAGCAGTAATAATAATAATAATAATAATAATAATAATAATAATAATAACAGTTCAACATACACAAAGCCCAAACCTATCTTTGATTCTTCTCCTTTATCCCCACAAACAATCCAAAAGTCAAACAAACCAAGCTTTGATCGAGCCTCACATCGAAGCCAAGTGAAAAACCACACAAACAAAAGAATAAAATCAAAAGACCAATCATCCCCCCCCACCCCTCAAAGCCAAGCCGACCCCCCCCCCCCACCACTTTGTAAACAAAAGAATCTGCAATTCCGCCATCCAGGGACCCCTCAGAGACGTATCATAAAATATCTTTCGAATCCTATTTCGAATCCTAGTCAGCCTTGTGAATCTATCTTCCTCGTGCTGGAAGAAGGGGGCTGGGGGAGCGGTTTTGGCAAATGCTGGTCTTTGGTGACTTGCGTTTACTGTCGTTGGTGGAAAGTGGGTGTTTTGATGTTGTGTTTACTGTATGTCTGGCTATATCAATATATATATATACATGTATATATAATTATATATATATAATATATATATATATATATATATATATAAATATATATATATATATATATATATATATATATATACATATATACTGTATATATATATATATATATATATATATATATATATATATATATATATATATATATATATATATATATATATATATATATATATATATATAATATATATATATATATATATATATATATATATATATACAGTATATATGTATATATATATATATATATATATATATATATATATATATATATATATATATATATATATATATATATATATATATACAGCAACAATTAAAAATATAGCCGTTTCTATTTCACCGCAGGACAAAGGCCTCTGACATATCTGGGGTTTGGCGTTAGACTTGTATATGATCGCTCACAGCAAACCAACCTAGTATGAGTGGCCCTGACTAGTAACAGCTTCGCATACGCCTTAACTCCCCTACGGAGGAGGCAATACCTGAACGGCAAAGCCCTAAATGCATGAATTGTGTACATGGTTGTCAGATGACTATGGTGGGTCGCAGTTAAGATACAGAATGACATAGGACCAACAGCCACTAAGATATAAAATGACATACTGTGAATTTACACATACGAACAAATTTTTAACTACTTGGTGAAAAAAATTTCAAGTTTATAAACATCTGTAAATATTATAAGAAAAAAAATAAAAAATTGATTTTGTAGAAAATTACTAAAATAAATTTTTTTTTTTTTTGTAAATTTTCATAATTAAGTTTTACAATTAAATTCTTAAAATGCTTTATCGTTTTGAATACGAGGAGTTTCGCCATCTTGATTTTCAAATCAATTGAGATTTTTAAGTCTTCATAGATTCAGTGTTATTATTCAAATTATTATTTCGGGCCAACCAAAAAAAAAATTCAGATTCCAAAAATATCAAAGGACCTGATATATAAGAATTTTCAAATTAAAAAAACATCAAAGGATTTAATATAAAAATTAAAGAAGGAAATTCAAATTAATTTTTGCTTATTAAAGCATTTTCAACTTAACAATTCTTGTCGACATTATCTAGTAGTACATTTTGTGTCATCTATTGGTGCTAAATACCTACTATTTTCCTCAGTGTCATTTTAGTATTTTCCTCAGTGTCATCTCTGGGTAAAAGGGAATCTTGGACCCAATAAAAAAAAATTCTTTGTGTCATCCTCAGTGTCATTTCATTATTTTCCTCAGTGTCCTCTCTAGGTAAAAGAGAAGCTTGGCACCAAATAAAAAAAAATCTTTGTGTCACCCTCAGTGTCATTTTATTATTTTCCTCAGTGTCATCTCTAGGTAAAAAGGAAGCTTGACACCAAATAAAAAAAAAATTATCTGTGTCACCCTCAGTGTCATTTTATTATTTTCCTCAGTGTCATCTCTAGGTAAAAGTGAAGTTTGGCACCAAAAAATAAAATAAAAATTCTTTCTGTGTCATCTATAAGTATACTACAGAGAAACCTATAAACATAAAAAATATGAAGTCAAAAAACTTTTTATTTCTTTGTGTCATCTATAAGTATACTACAGAGAAACCTTTAAACACATACAAAAATATGAATAATCAAAATAATTTTTTAAAAATTTCAAATACAGCAATAAAATGATATTTTCAATTTAAAATAAATTTTTGAATATACTTACCCGGTGAATATATATATAGCGTTAATTATATATATTCACCGGCTAAGTTTAATATTTAAAAATGATATTTTCAATTTGAAATAAATTTTTGAATATACTTACCCGGTGAATATATATATAGCGTTAATTATATATATTCACCGGCTAAGTTTAATATTTAAAAATGATATTTTCAATTTGAAATAAATTTTTGAATATACTTACCCGGTGAATATATATAATTAAAGCTATATATATATTCACTGGCTAAGTTTAATATTTAAAAATGATATTTTCAATTTGAAATAAATTTTTGAATATACTTACCCGGTGAATATATATAATTAAAGCTATATATATATTCACCGGCTAAGTTTAATATTTAAAATCCATAATTAAAATATCCTTAATATCTTCAGACGCGTTCACGACAACCTTCTTTACCTTGCAGAGGGCCAAGATGTGCTTTCAGAAGAAGAATGTGCCCGATACAGCGCCTGCCAGTGGACGGAAGGTAGATGCCACATGGTAGATGCCAGCGAAGGCAGCTACTTGGTTACTGGAAAGCCTATCCTAACAGAAAGAGGCTTCAAGGTAAGATCCTTAAGGAATATGTTTATATGATCAGTGCCCAAGGCCCCTCTCCATCCAAGCTAGGACCAGGGAGGGCCAGATAATGGCTGTTAATGACTTAGCAGGTAGATCTATAGGCATCCCAAAACCCCACATCTTTAGCTCACAAGGATGGTGAGGATGCAGCGACCAGAGGAACTAACGAGTATGAGAGGGATTCGAACTCCGGTCTGGCAAACACTAGGCAAGGATGTTACCATAGAATACTACAACCCGTAAGCTACATCTGAAGATTAAAAGGGCTTCTTACAAGTTATGATGAGAGCTTCAAGAAATAATTATTAAACACCTCTTTCCATTCATTATTATTATTATTATTTGCTAGGCTGCAACCCTAGTTGGAAAAGCAGGATGCTATAAGCCCAGGGGCTCCAACAGGGAAAACAGCCCAGCGAGGAAAGGAAACAAGGAAAAAATTGTTTTAAGAACAGCAACAATATTAAAATAAATATTTCCTATATAAACTATAAAAACGTTAACAAAACAACAGGAGGAGAAACAAGAGAGAACAGTGTGCCCGAGTGTACCCTAAAGCAAGCGAACTCTAACCCAAGGCAGTGGAAGACCATGGTACAGAGGTTATGGCACTACCCAAGACTAGAGAACAATGGTTTGATTTCGGAGTGTCCTTCTCCTAGAAGAGCTGCTTACCATAGCTAAAGAGTCCCTTCTACCCTCACCAAGAGGAAAGTAGCCACTGAACGATTACAGTGCAGTAGTTAACCCCTTGAGAGAAGAAAAATTGTTTGGTAATCTCAGCGTTGTCAGGTGTATGAAGTCAGAGGAGAATATGTAAAGCATAGGCCAGACTATTAGGTGTATGTGTAGGCAAAGGGAAAATTAACCATAATTGCCATTACGAGAATTGTTAACTCTTAGCATGAAGTACGACATCGCAATGTCATAAATCTTCTAATTTACATAGCTATTTGTATATAGCTAAGGATATATGGAAACTTGGCCATATGTCTCAGTGCTTGGGCTGAAAAAGCCATTTAGTTCTATTTAAGTTATATTCGTCTGTATTTCCTATCTTATAACACATGGGTATGGTGTTCTCCTAAATCTTGCTTCCAGATCAATGGCAATAGCTGCCTAGAATAGTTAGACATGATGACAGTGCCTAACTTCTTTGAAGTCTGGGCATCCGAGCACTAAGAAGCAGGTGCATGATTACTTACTTTACTTTACTTTGATGGCTGCTTTTCCAGTCCCATACAGCAGGGGAACCCCACTCTCTACAGGACCTCCACTATCGTTTTACCTTGTTCGTTCACAGTGTTTATCTGTTCATTTACTGTTAAATCGTTACTGTAAAAAAACTCATGAAATAAAAAATAAGATGATCCTTTCTCTAGGTGGGATTAGTTACAAGAGAAGGGACTGATTTTAAAATTGGCATAAAAGAGATCATATCAACTGGCGCCGTAACAGATGTAAAAGACGTTATTGTCTTAAAAAAAAAACAATTTCAGGAGATACCGGAACTAACATTTGAGAATTTGACGGCCTAATATGCGTAAAAGCACCTGGTACCTTAAAGGTAAGGACATCATGGTTCGTAGGTTCCCATTCAACAACTGGCATACAAATGGCTGGTACCTGTAAGGAAGGTGCTTTACATTTCATGGGCACCTACTCAACGGCCTAATATGTGTAAAAGCACCTGGTACCTTAAAGGTAAGGATATCATGGTTCGTGGGTACCCATTCAACAACTGGCATACAAGTGGCTGGTACCTGTAAGGAAGGTGCTGCCTGATCACCTATCGAATGGGTAGGATTGGTATGTGTCATTACCCGTAGTAGAAGCTAGTTATTTATTGTGCCTATGCTAGAACTCTCTAGTCTACTGTGCATAAGGGCATCCAATATATCTACATAACATGAGTAATTAACATTACCTTAAAAAATAAAATGTAACGCTACTGTATCCAAAGTTATATATGGAATCTAATCCCCAACAACAAGGCCAAACACTTTTTACTCACATCACGCAACGTGTCAAGTAACATCATATAACATGTCAGAATATACAGCACATTTTTTTACCGTTACTTCTGGGAACTGTAGTAAGAGAGGTTAATACCCGAGCAGCAGCCATTATCTCAAACCCTGGTGTAGTAAGCAACACGCATGTGATGGTTAAGACCTTGAGCAGGAAGAAATATGGGATCATATGCTGAAGCATTGAACTGGGTATAAAAAGTTAAAGTTGCGGGTTTTAGGTTTCCACTCAGACGATCTACATCATTCTGCTCGGGCGACCATAAGCCAGCAGGGACTATCACTAGACCGCTCTAACCTCCCCCCCCCCCCCAGGTACCACCCTGGGAAGTACCCCCCGGGAGAAGGTCTCACACTATCCGCGTCCTGGCAGAGACGCGAACACGGGACCTCTGAAACAGAAGCCCGCGACGCTACCAACCTAGCTATCCGGAGTAAGGCCCAAACTTGGAGAAAACCAATGGAGGGTAAGAGATGACATCAAATAAATGCAAGGGATCACCACAAGCGAAAGAAGTATGCAGGTTTGAAGCAAAGTAAAATAAAAGAACAAAAGTATCGGGTAAATGAAAAAAAAGAGGCAGAAGTAAGTTTCGATGACTTCCAACATTTATAGCGATCGTTCTTTAAGCCGTGCCTTGAAAAGTCTAGCTTACCAAGAACTCACTACCCAATAAAACATACTCCTCCGAAGAAGAGCAAATAGATTTCTTCCTTTTTTGATGCACGATCAACATTAGCGGGCAAATCCCTCCGAGGTCAATATGAGTAAACTTTCCCTTAGTTACCTGGAGGTGAATCTGTGACTTCAACAGATGATGGAGTGGGTACCAACACACTAAACAGAAAGGGTCCTGTAAGTATTACGCAGCTTAATTGCATAAAATTAATTTGTTAAATCACCTACAATCTGCGTAATATATCTATATCCGATTAAATTTGAGCCTCAAATAAACTGGATACGGAGATGTGTGTGGAAAGAAAACATGAATAGGTGCCTGAACAAAGTTAGGAGAGTGCAAGAGAATAGGGACAGAGCAGTGATTTCAGCTTGAACTGCTGAACAGTCATAAATTGAACTCCCTAACTTTACCTAGGCTCCCTTCCAAGTTATGTCTCTTCTCTTTACACCAAATAAGAGCTACATTTTAACATTAAGAATAATAATAATAATAACAATAAAAATAATAATAATAATAATAATAATAATAATAATAATAATAATCCCCAGAAAGATTAAAATTTTTTTGAAAATCGTCAAAATTACCCTAAAGTTATGTCAATCGGCACAGCTCATTCCCTTGACACCATTTCTTCGCTCCCGTAGATCATAGAATGCACTGTGGGTAACGCTTCGATCACTAGCACAAGATGACGTTTCTATCGATAGCGGTGGATCCCCAAATTAATAGCCAATCACGGGTAATTTGAAACGACCCATTGAGACCCGACTTGACCCGGGCAATTGCAGGAGGGCATTTGTTTATCCAATCAGAAGACAATAACTAAAAATTCACGCTGGGTGATGGGAACATAGAGCTTGATGCAGCATTGCTCGTTCTTAACAGCCTAGAAGTAAAGATGGCAACATACGTTATACCTCGAGAGAGACCTCGTACGTCCTTTTTAAGCGAGTGATTCATTTGATACCATGAAAAACTAAAAAAAAAGTTTACAATTATACTCTTTACTCTAACCTTTAAAGAACTTCTGATTTAAGAAAGGACTATTCGGTGATTTTTCCAGCCATTGTATGAGCGTTGTACAGTATTGGTGAAATGCGGTATTATTTTGAACGGAAATAAACTAACAATGGCAAGGATACGTTCTTTTGGCGCTGAACACATCATTCATGCTGAAGATAGGTTGCAATTGAACGTGGAAGTTTCTTGAATGATCTAAACGTACATGTGTCTATATACTCATTATAATAGCAATTTAAGTACCGTCCCAATGCACAATTCAGTCTTCTTTGTAGTGTGCCTTTCCGTCCCATCAGCAAAAAAAAAAAAAAAAAAAAAAAAAAAAAAAAAAAAGTTGTCAGTCCCTTGGATACAACCAGCTAGTTCCGACTTCAGCGACTTTGTATAATGTACAATAAGCACTCCTATATTTCTTATAGAACGCCAAAATACTCGCATATGCGGATGTCGTGCCCTTACAACATTTACTACTTTCCGGAGCAGTGGAGCAATGAGAAAATATTAATTTGTGACAAAATAAGTCATGGAGGAGCAAAAAACAGTAAGAGATTAAATGGTATTTATTTGACGGAGCATCGTACTCGTAGATCGCGGCCGCTTAAATAGGTAAGGGGTTTGGCGGTATGGTGGCCTTGGCTATGGACTACCTAGAGTAAATAATAAAAAAATAATTGTTTTCATTGCTCATGGAAGGCCTGATACCCAGATACAAAAACAACAAAATGCATAAGCCTGAACCTTGACAAATTTTAATGTAGAGGAATTTTTCCGAAAGATTTTACTGCAAATGTGTATATTGTATTGTACTGTATAGGCTATTTTGTAATGCTTGGCATTACAATATAAAAGAGCAGCCTCTTTTTTTAAAAATGTAGGCTGCTCAGTAAAAACTTTATGCTACACTGTAAGAGTTGGTTGCAAAATGAAAGTGTGCATCACGCAGTATAAATTTCTACAGCGTTAGGAAGTACAGCAAAAACAAAACTGTCCCCATTCTAGTAGAATAATACTTATAATTTTTTTAATTTTGCCATTTCACTATCTGGTAACTTCTATCGTCTTCTCCGACTGCTATAATACTCAATGAAGTGAATTAAAGAAATATCACAAACTCTAAAGTGTACAAAGTGCAGCCCTTTGTAGCTGCTGATGTCAGCAGAATAAAGAAGAGTAAGTCACCGAAGGTACGATGGTAGTAAATATACAGGGTAACACTAAATCGTAATATTTTGTATATCATAAAACTAGCTTAATATTAATCCAGGCTGTCCAAGCCAACTACACACACCCGTAAATAATTTCATTGGTAGAAATAAGATTGTGTGAATAAAGGTATCTAGCTTAATCTTCCCAAATCCTAACCTGATATGCTGTTTACTTAATGTGACTAGATTTTTTTTTTTTTTTTGTAAAAGTGGGATATTTCATACAAAAAAAATTATTTGTATATATATATATATATATATATATATATATATATATATATATATATATATATATATATATATATATATATATATATATATATACAATTTTTTTATATGAAATATCCCACTTTTACAGAAAAAAAGAAAAATCTGGTCAAGTTAAGTAAACAGCATATCAGGTTAGGATTTGGGAAGATTAGACTAGATACTTTTATTCACACAATCTTATTTCTACCAATAAAATTATTTACAGGGTGTATGTAGTTGGTTTAGACATACAGGATTATCAGTAAGCTAATTTTATGATATACAAAATATGAATTAGGCAGGGACTCTGTGGCGCCACAAAGCCACAGCATCGTGTGGCGAGGATGTGGTCTCCCATAGGTTTCCATTGTTTTCAAGTTTTGCCGCGCAAACTAGCGATTGTGGCAAGCGACTGTGCCTCTCTGTCGCTCATCCCCGCCAAAGGCGTGGCGTGGCTTTGAAAACAATGGAAACCTATGGGAGACCACATCCCCGCCACACGATGCTGTGGCTTTGTGGCGCCACAGCGTCGCTAGTGTGCTCCTGGCCTTAGTGTTAACCTGCCAGCAGGGAATAAGATTGTAAAGCAAAGACGAGGTTATGACTTAAGTCTTACAGTAAGCTAGGGATACGGCAGTTTACGGGGGGGGGGGGGGTTATTGCAGCTACCCTGCCTTGGTAGGTAAACAGATGGCTCCTACGCTAGGTTAGGTTGGTAACCTTAGGTTAGTTGGTGTTTTTGTTTGCTTCCCTTTAGAACTTTTGAAAATTCACATCTGGTCCATCCCAACTAACTACAAAGGCTCCAAATTTAATTACAAAGTTAATTTTGAGATATGGGGGTCGACCTACCCTCCGGAAAGTAAGGATACAATTATTTGAGTCTGGTTAGATGGGTGTACCTCTAAAACTCGATTTCGTTTTAAATACCTGATTCCTGGAAATACTCGGTCTTTAGGATTCACATCAACTCATCATAATAAGGCTATATTCACACAAAGCTGCTTTCTTTGTATCTTATAAAAATAAGTTAGGAAATTTAACTTTCACACTCGTACAATCACATACATGAGTCAAGGTTTGTAGGGTTTTGCTAAATCAGAGAATATGCTTACATTTTTTAAATGTTCTGAATAAAATTATTCTAACTACGTTAATATGGCATTTTAATAATTGTTAGGCTTAAGGATATCAGAAAAAAAATATTCTCTACTATCTTCGTAAATGTAGATATGTAGATTACAGCCATTTGGTTTATGTAGAAAACACTACAAAAAATTAGAAACTACGTGATAAGAATACGGTCTACGATTACTAAAATATAACCTGTGACTTACCAATTAATAGCAGCACTGTCTCGAATTCCAGATTTCTTTCCTAAGCAGATATAACACATTTTTTTGGGGAGGAAAATGGAAATTAATTTTATACTTTAAAGGACTCTGGCGAAAGTCACTGAACTTTTACTCCTTTATAAACTTCGTACCCGAGTAAACAAACTCTTCTTCTTCTTGGCGCATTCTTTGAGAAGCTGGCTTGACGTCAAACAGATAAAAATATTTAATATAAAAGTGCTGGAGTTATTTTTTTTTATTCTTTGATGTTTTCTTCATCTTGTGGTGGTATGAAATTATTATAGTTGCTTTTCTGGATATGAGAAGTCCAATAATGATAAAAGTTGTGTTGTTATAGGTATTGCTAAATATGTTCTGCACTTCATTTTTATATTTAAAAACATCTCGGTTTCGTTCATAAGAACGAAGTAATGCTCTTTTCGTTATCATAATAATAAATGATAATTAAATCGATGGATTCATTCAATATTTTTATTTTCGAATGTTTTATTTTCAGGTCGACCTCGTGAAGGCAAATGATCAAATAACGATGTTTGGAGGCGATGTTGAAAAACTGGTTTTCGAAGTTATACATCATGAGGAATATCATCTCCAGATCAAGGTTAGGAAAAAAGGATTTATAAAGAATTATGAGTTTATCATATGATATTATACATGAAATATATCTGCAAATTAAAGGTTTCTAAAAGTCATTAATTCCTTTGACAAATGTCTAGACGCATCAAAATCTTGCAAGTTGGCAACAAATGGCATCTAGCTCGAGATGAAAAGAGCTATTAATATGAATTACGTTTATCACTACTGCTGAATAATAATGATAAAAATCAATGCATAAAGTATTTTATCACTTAATACTGAAAATCAATAAATATTAATGATACGTATTTAGAGTTTTTCTAGGAATTTTAGTTGGGCCGGTTGTCAATAGATGGCGCGGGGATCCTGTTCCGTAAAATAAGTTTGCGGGCACTCTAGGAATTATCGAAAAGATGCAAAGCTTCTTTTTCTGTTACCACAAACAAGTCTCAATGAAAATCTTAAATTTTAATTTTATCCAATTCTACCTTTAAGTTAGTTAAGATAATTCCCTTTTTATCAGTTTTGGGAACCTATTATAATAACCTTTAACTTAAATAAATGTTCTGTATAATCTTCTTCCTTGCACATTTCACACACAAATTCTGTATTTTCTTCAGAAATTTGCTTTAAGTTTGAGCATGTTTAACCTTGCCTTCATTATAAGGAATGCCTTATCCATATTCATTTCTCTGATATAAGGCTGTGGGCCATTACCTTCTATAAGCATAATTTTTTTTTACACCTTTTCTTCAATAGTTTCTTCTATCTTTTTCCGTAATTCTGTTCTGGTTATGTCTCTTCATCGGCACCTCCATAGTTTTGTTTATATTTCTTTTATTTTTTTTTCATTTTCCCACATTTATTATATATGTATATATACAGTATATATATATATATATATATATATATATATATATATATATATATATATATATATATATATATATATACACTTTATATATATATATATATATATATATATATATATATATATATATATATATATATATATATATATATATATATATATATATATATATATATATATTCATTTATTTTTTCAGTTCCTTCTACCTTAAATAAAAACATTTCCCATTATTATCTTCTTTTTCTCTACATATGGATGCTGCAATTTTATTTTTTTTTCTCTTTTTGCTATGGTATTGCCAGTAAAGTAAGAAATGGCTAATGTCTTCTATCTCTCCTTCACGCACCTTACATTATACACTTGCTCCTTCGTGTCTTTTTCTATCAATTTAATCTGAAACAGTTAATTATAACTCTGTACATAAAAACTGATTCTGGTTTGTTATCATAAAACATTTCTTCCACTTTACATTTGTCTTGTATATACATTTCTAAACTACTTACACTTAGTGTACTTTTCTTGTACATACATTTTTAAACTACTTACACTTAGTGCACTTTTCTTGTACATACATTTTTAAACTACTTACACTTAGTGCACTTTTCTTGTATATACATTTTTAAACTACTTACACTTAGTGTACTTTTCCTGTACATACATTTTTAAACTACTTACACTTAGTGTACTTTTCTTGTACATACATTTTAAACTACTTATACTTAGTGTACTTTTCTTGTACATACATTTTAAACTACTTACACTTAGTGTACTTTTCTTGTACATACATTTTAAACTACTTACACTTAGAGCACAGCCTGTACAAGGTTTACAATACTTCTACAAGGCTAAAAGGCCAGCCAGATCTTTACTCAGTCTCTATAACGTTAATTAGAGTGCAGTAGTTAACCTCTTGGATGAAGAAAAACTGTTTGGTAATGTCAGTGTTGTCAGGTGTATGAGGACAGAGGAGAATCTGTAAGGAATAGGGCAGACTATTCTGTGTATGCGTAGGCAAAGGAAACATTAACCGTAGCCAGAGAGAAGGGTGCAATGTAGTACTGTCTGGCCAGTCAAAGGACACCATAACTCTCTAGCGTTTAAAACTTTTCC
This sequence comes from Palaemon carinicauda, assembly GCF_036898095.1. Lineage (NCBI taxonomy): Eukaryota > Metazoa > Arthropoda > Malacostraca > Decapoda > Palaemonidae > Palaemon > Palaemon carinicauda. Next base: position 80,858 of record NW_027169014.1, on the reverse strand, counting down.
AATATGCTCAAATCACTAGTTGTTCCTTCGTCAGATAGCCTCTATAATGTTTACAGTATTTCTATAAGGCTAAACCTCCCTGACAGATGTTTACTTGGACACCCTCAATAATTTCTATAAGGCATCCAGAAGGCTAAAGCCACACACACACACACACACACACACACACACACACACACACACACACACACATATATATATATATATATATATATATATATATATATATATATATATATATATATATATATATTTATACCTCATACTTGGGATCGAACGCTAGCCCCTTCTAATGAAAGGCCAGGTCGAAACCAACCATGCCACGAGAGGTTGGTTTCGACCTGGCCTTTCATTAGAAGGGGCTAGCGTTCGATCCCAAGTATGAGGTAGAAATTTATTTTCTATTTGAACACGATGTTGTGTTGATATTTATCCATATATATATATATATATATATATATATATATATATATATATATATATATATATATATGTACAGGGTCGAATATATTTGAATTTAGCGAGATCAAACAAAATTTCACAATAATCCAGATTTTATGTTTTTGGTGAAATTTCTGTATGCTCTAATTATAGAAACACTTATTGTTTTTTTAAGTTTTTATATTTTATATATGAAAGATCTATTTTAATGCTGTTACTGTTTTTATATCTTATTCTAAGTATTCATTACTTCTCTTGTAGCTGATTTGTTGCATTGTTCCATTTCCTCACTGGGCTATTTTTTCCTGTTGGAGCCTTTGGGCTTATAGCATCCGGCTTTTCCAATTAGGGTTATAGCCTAGTTAATAATGATAATAATAATAATAATAATAATAATAATAATAATAATAATAATAATAATAATTATTATTATTATTATTATTATTATTATTATTATTATTATAATAATAATAATATTAATAATTACTATTATAATAATAATAATAATGATAATAATAATAATGATAATAATAATAATAATAATGATAATATTAATAATTACTCTTATTATTATTGTTATTATTATTATTATTATTATTATTATTATTATTATTATTATTATTATTATTATAATAATAATAATAATAATAATAATATTAATAATTACTATTATAATAATAATAATAATAATAATAATGATAATATTAATAATTACTCTTTTTATTATTATAGTAATACTACTACTACTACTACTACTACTACTACTACTAATAATAATAATAATAATAATAATGATAATAATAATAATAATACCATTTTAATTCTCTCTTAAAACACAAAGTCAGCTTTTGTAACTCCTGTATTGTTGCTTGTGCAAAATCTACTATAATTTCTAAAAACTCGACTCATTACTGTACCTATAGATCTACGACGCAGACCACGCCAGGTACGAAGTCCCTGTACCTGTCAATTTACCCGAGGCACCTGATATTACTCGACTGTACTCCGTAGCAGTCTCTGAAGAAGGTCAACCTCTGGAGTTCAGCGTCTCCAGGAAGTCCAATGGAAATTTGCTGTGAGTTGGTGGGATGGTTCCCAAGCGAAATGTTTTGTTTTCTTTTATCTCCGCCAATGAAGTTGGAAGGAGGTTATGTTTTACACCCTGTTTGTGAGAGAGAGAGAGAGAGAGAGAGAGAGAGAGAGAGAGAGAGAGAGAGAGAGAGAGAGAGAGAGAGAGAGAGAGAGAGAGAGAGAGAGAGTTTGTGAACAGCTTCCTGGCCACAATTTTAATAGTTTACTAATGAAACTTCTCATATTTAACCCCGTCAACGAAGTTGGAAGGAGGTTAGGTTTTACCCCCTGTTTTGTGTGTTTGTGTGACTGTGTGTGTGTGATTGTGTGTGTGTGTGTGAGTGTTTGTTTGTGAACAGCTTCCTTGCCACAATTTTAATCGTAGAGTAATGAAACTTGCAGGGATTAACTGTTATGTAAAAAGCTGGAAAAGATTAAATTTCGGTAGGTCAAGGTCAATGGTTAAGGTCAAAGGTCAAGCAAAGTATCCAATTCACGTAATCAGCCATAAGTTTGGACATCGTTATCACAGAGACTTCAAACATGGTTCATATTTGAGTGTATGAAAGTCCATGTCAATTAATACATGTTAAGGTCGAAGGTCAAGGTCAAGGTCGAGCAAAAGGTCGAGAGAAGAGCAGCCATGGCGGATGTCTGTGCTCTACTGAGTACCACTCTAGTTTAATTATTATTTACAATGTTTATTGTTATTTTCAAAGTGATTATTTTCTAAGATCGTTATTTATTAAGTAATTAACTCCTTATTAATGTTATTTTTTGAGTAATTCTTTTCTAAGTAAATATTCGTCTATAAAGTAATTCTTTTCTAAGTAAATATTCGTCAATAAAGTAATTCTTTTCTAAGTAAATATTCGTCTATAAAGTAATTCTTTTCTAAGTAAATATTCGTCTATAAAGTAATTCTTTTCTAAGTAAATATTCGTCAATAAAGTAATTCTTTTCTAAGTAAATATTCGTCAATAAAGTAATTCTTTTCTAAGTAAATATTCGTCTATAAAGTAATTCTTTTCTAAGTAAATATTCGTCTATAAAGTAATTCTTTTCTAAGTAAATATTCGTCTATAAAGTAATTCTTTTCTAAGTAAATATTCGTCAATAAAGTAATTCTTTTCTAAGTAAATATTCGTCTATAAAGTAATTCTTTTCTAAGTAAATATTCGTCTATAAAGTAATTCTTTTCTAAGTAAATATTCGTCAATAAAGTAATTCTTTTCTAAGTAAATATTCGTCAATAAAGTAATTCTTTTCTAAGTAAATATTCGTCTATAAAGTAATTCTTTTCTTCTAAGCTGATACTTTACAAGTTTATTGCTATGTTCAAAGTAAGAAGAGTTATTTTTTTTAAAGTAATTATCTCCTCAGCTGAGTATTATTTTTTAAGTAATACTTTTCTACGTAAAAATTTGTCTTTTCTAGACAGTCATTCCATAAGTAATTCCTCTCTAAAGTAATAACCTTCCAGGAATTGAAAAGAGACATTTAACTTTACACTCGAACCAATAGTTAAGGGAACACATCATCAGGTAGAAAGTTCCAAAACTTTAACACTTCGAAATAGGGATATCCGAGCAGGGCAAACTCTCTTTTCGTCTCTCATTCCTCATTCAGTGGAAGTACAATCTTCGTTTAAACTTTCCTGACGTTTCTCTCGTCTTGCCTTACATACTCGGCGAAAAATTTCCTTCTGCTTCGTATTCAATTGTCGTGCGAAAAAAAGTCTTTCAGAGCTACGAGGATACTTTCTATTTCTGTGTAAGTGCGTGTGGAAGACTCTCTCTCTCTCTCTCTCTCTCTCTCTCTCTCTCTCTCTCTCTCTCTCTCTCTCTCTCTCTCTCTCTCTCTCTCTTTCTCTCTCTCTCAGCGGATGTAGTAAACAGTAACACGGTAAACGAGTTCGAGAATATGTTAGGCAAGATCGTAATAACTCTAAATGCTTAAACTTGGAAGACTCTCTCTCTCTCTCTCTCTCTCTCTCTCTCTCTCTCTCTCTCTCTCTCCAAGTGTGGAAATTTCTTTACATACGAAATGGCAAACACTTGGAATAGACTTCCAGCGGATGTAGTAAACAGTAATACTCTCTCTCTCTCTCTCTCTCTCTCTCTCTCTCTCTCTCTCTCTCTCTCTCTCTCTCTCTAATACTTGGAATAGATTTCCAGACGATGTAGTATACAGTAACACGGTAAACGAGTTCAAGAATAAGTTAGACAAGATCATAAGAACTCTCTAAATGTTTAAAGTAAATATCTTTAACAAAGAGCAAGTGAAGTCTTTTTAGATGGATTAAAAAGTCTTTGAGGCATCCAAAATCCTTGTAACTCCTTGTGAGTCCTTGTAATTCTCCCTCAGTCTATCTATCTATCCATCTCTCAGTATTTATATGTTCACATAAAACATATGATATTAATGTTAATGTATATATATACAGTGGGACACAGGAATCCCCGCCACGCTTCACTCCGAAGAAGTGCCACCCTCCCGTACCCTTACTTAGCGGCGAGTAACCAAACAAATAGTGTAGGGATATGGCAGAGGTGGTGGGCGTGGCTAAACCCTGGAACTCGCCGCGCCGAAGAAGTCCCACCCTCCCACACCCTTACTTAGCGGCGAGTAACCAAACAGATAGTGTTGGGGGATAAGGCAGAGGTGGTGGGCGTGGCTAAACCCTGGAACTCGCCGCGCAGGAAGGATGTGATAGGTGCACTTCCTCGGAGCGAGGTGTACCAGGAATTCCTGTGTCCAGCTGTACATTTTCCTGGACATATTCATCTGGAAATCCAGCATCCTATCGATCTGTTGGACGGGAGATCGAGACCCACTTAGGCTCGATAATTTCTTGTAGTGTCTGCAACCTCACCATCCTTGTGAGCTAGGAGAGCACTTAGGTCTACCTGCTGAGTCATCAGAAGCCATTGCCTGGCTCTTCCTGGTCCTAGCTTGGTGGAGAGGGGGTCTTGGGCACTGGTCATATGTATATATTATCATTATTATTATTATTATTATTATTATTATCAATTGCTAAGCTACAACCCTAGTTGGAAAAGCAGAATGCTATAAGCCCAGAGGCTCCAACAGGGAAAATAGCCCAGTGAGGAAAGGATAAAAGGAAAAATAAAATACTTAAAGACCAGTAACACTAAAAAAATATCTCCAATATAAACTATAAAACTTTAACAAAAGAAAAGGAAGAGAAATAAGATTGAATAGTGTGCCCGAGTGTACCCTCAAGCAAGAGAACTCTAACCCAAGACAGTGGAAGACCATGATACAGAGGCTATGCACTACCCAAGACTAGATAACAATGGTTTGATTTTGGAGTGTCCTTCTCCTAGAAGAGCTGCTTACCATAGCTAAAGAGTCTCTTTTACTCGTACCAATTATGGTCAGTGTCTAGCTGTCAGTGTCCCTTTCCTCTGCCATTCATGAGCGACCTTTAAATACTAATAAGTTAGCAACATTAACTTCAGTCAAGTGACCACCCATGAAGACTTGGTTCCGTTGGCATATGTTCTCCTGTTAATTCTTTTATATAATTCCATTGATTTTTTTATTAAACTATCTAACAATTATCATAGGTTAAATGCCTTTAGCAATTAGATGAAAATAAAAAAAATAAGATTTTGTTTAAGATCTTTTTTTTTCTTCTTCTTCTTCTTCTTCTTCTTCTTCTTCTTCTTCTTCTTCTTCTTCTTCTTCTTCTTCTTCTTCTTCTTCTTCTTCTTTGTCTACATCTTTGAAGAAAAAGAAGAGGATCTTAAACAAAATGTTATTTTTTTTTTCATTTTCATCTAATTGTTAAAATAATTCTAATATTTTAATTAATATTTATCTCTTTTCTGAATCTATAAGAGTTTTCTCTTTTCTGAGTTTTATCAATTTAGCAATTAATGCTCTTTTTTCGTTATTTTCATTTCATCAATTACTTATTTGAGAAATGATTATAGTTTCTAAGTTTTTATAATTAGTTTCGTTGATTAATCAGTGCTTTTAACTATGCATTAACATTAATTTGATATTAATTCCTTCCTCTATTTATGTATTTAATTAACAATTACTTTATTTATTCATATTCATCAATTTAACTATCTATCGATTTACTTACCAATTACATTATATATTCAACTATCTATCCATTTACTTACCAATTACATTATCTATTCATATTCATCAATTTATATATCTATTTACTTACCAATTACATTACCGATTCATCTATCTATCTATTTACTTACCAATTACATTATCTATTCAACTATCTATCTATTTACTTACCAATTACATTATCTATTCATATTCATCAATTTATTTATCTATTTACTTACCAATTACATTACCGATTCATCTATCTATTTACTTTCAAATTACATTATCTATTCATATTCATCAATTTATATATCTATCTATTTGATTACCAATTACATTATCTATTCATCTATCTATTTATTTACTTTAAAATTACATAATCTATTCATGTTTATTTATTTATATATCTATCTATTTAATTACCAATTACATTATCTATTCATCTATCTATTTATTTATATATCTATCTATTTACTTCCCAATCACTTTATCTATTCATATTTATCAATGTATTTATCCATGTATCTATTTACTTACCAATTACATTATCTATTCATGTTTATTAACTTATCTATCTATTTATTTATTCACCATTGCTCTATTCATCTATTATCTATCAAATATTTCATCTATCTTTTTATTACCTATCAAATATTTCATCTATAATTCTATTACCTATCAAATATTTCATCTATCTATCTATTACCTATCAAATATTCTATCTATCTTTCTATTACCTATCAAATATTCTATCTTTCTATTACCTATCAAATATTTCCTCTATCTTTCTATTACCTATCAAATATTTCATCTATCTTTCTATTACCTATCAAATATTCTATCTATCTATCTATTACCTATCAAATATTTCCTCTATCTTTCTATTACCTATCAAATATTTCATCTATCTTTCTATTACCTATCAAATATTCTATCTATCTTTCTATTACCTATCAAATATTCTATCTTTCCATTACCTATATAATTTTTCCTCTATCTTTCTATTACCTATCAAATATTTCATCTATCTTTCTATTACCTATCAAATATTCTATCTATCTATCTATTACCTATCAAATATTCTATCTTTCCATTACCTATATAATATTTCCTCTATCTTTCTATTACCTATCAAATATTTCATCTATCTTTCTATTACCTATCAAATATTCTATCTATCTTTCTATTACCTATCAAATATTTCATCTATCTTTCTATTACCTATCAAATATTCTATCTATCTTTCTATTACCTATCAAATATTCTATCTTTCCATTACCTATATAATTTTTCCTCTATCTTTCTATTACCTATCAAATATTTCATCTATCTTTCTATTACCTATCAAATATTCTATCTATCTTTCTATTACCTATCAAATATTCTATCTTTCCATTACCTATATAATATTTCCTCTATCTTTCTATTACCTATCAAATATTTCATCTATCTTTCTATTACCTATCAAATATTCTATCTATCTTTCTATTACCTATCAAATATTTCATCTATCTTTCTATTACCTATCAAATATTCTATCTATCTTTCTATTACCTATCAAATATTCTATCTTTCCATTACCTATATAATTTTTCCTCTATCTTTCTATTACCTATCAAATATTTCATCTATCTTTCTATTACCTATCAAATATTCTATCTATCTTTCTATTACCTATCAAATATTCTATCTTTCCATTACCTATATAATATTTCCTCTATCTTTCTATTACCTATCAAATATTCTATCTATCTATCTATTACCTATCAAATGTTTCCTCTATCTTTCTATTACCTATCAAATATTCTATCTATCTTTCTATTACCTATCAAATATTTCATCTATCTTTCTATTACCTATCAAATATTCTATCTATCTTTCTATTACCTATCAAATATTCTATCTTTCCATTACCTATATAATATTTCCTCTATCTTTCTATTACCTATCAAATATTCTATCTATCTATCTATTACCTATCAAATGTTTCCTCTATCTTTCTATTACCTATCAAATATTCTATCTATCTTTCTATTACCTATCAAATATTTCATCTATCTTTCTATTACCTATCAAATATTCTATCTATCTTTCTATTACCTATCAAATATTCTATCTTTCCATTACCTATATAATTTTTCCTCTATCTTTCTATTACCTATCAAATATTTCATCTATCTTTCTATTACCTATCAAATATTCTATCTATCTTTCTATTACCTATCAAATATTTCATCTATCTTTCTATTACCTATCAAATATTCTATCTATCTTTCTATTAACTATCAAATATTCTATCTTTCCATTACCTATATAATTTTTCCTCTATCTTTCTATTACCTATCAAATATTTCATCTATCTTTCTATTACCTATCAAATATTCTATCTATCTTTCTATTACCTATCAAATATTCTATCTTTCCATTACCTATATAATATTTCCTCTATCTTTCTATTACCTATCAAATATTCTATCTATCTATCTATTACCTATCAAATATTCTATCTATCTATCTATTACCTATCAAATATTTCCTCTATCTTTCTATTACCTATCAAATATTCTATCTATCTTTCTATTACCTATCAAATATTTCATCTATCTTTCTATTACCTATCAAATATTCTATCTATCTATCTATTACCTATCAAATGTTTCCTCTATCTTTCTATTACCTATCAAATATTTCATCTGTCTTTCTATTACCTATCAAATATTTCATCTATAATTCTATTACCTATCAAATATTCTATCTATCTTTCTACTACCTATCAAATACTTCATCTATCTTTTTATTACCTATCAAATATTCTATCTATCTTTCTACTACCTATCAAATACTTCATCTATCTTTTTATTACCTATCAAATATTCTATCTACTCAAAAGCACAATGCAAGGAAAGCAGTCAGGCAAACTACCCTTTTTTACGGGGGTCCTTCAGCCAAAGATGTCCTATATCAGGACTCTGTGCTTTATCAGCCAAGCGAATGCATTCACGGAACCTGGGCGTTTGTGCGTCCAAGCGGGGATCACAAGATATCCTATAATGAAACAGGATATACGCTTACAGTTACTCAAATTCCTGGGGTTAGGACTTGGGGGGAGATAGGGAGGTGGTTCATATAAGGGTTGTGCTGGCCGATGTAGTAACGTCCCTGACTGGTGAGCGCCAGACTGGGGGCTTCGAGGCCCCGCTTCAACTCGTTGGTTTCTTTGGTCGTTGCAATCTCATCATTATTGTGAGATAGGGATGTGGGGTATTTGGGGGAGCCTATAAGTCTATATTCTATCAGCAGCTATTGCTTGGCCATCCTTAGAGAGTGCTTTTTTTTTTTTTTACCTTAGATTACCTTAAAACTTTTCCAATTTCCTTAATTTTGAAGCTACTAAAACCAAAATTACCTTAAAAGTTACCTTGAAACCATGCAAATTACCTCAAACTATGGTAATTACCCTAAAAGTTTAAACCCTGGTTAGGAGATATGTGTTGTGGACTCTAAGAGGGGTATAACATTGGATAGTAATATTAGTAGGTAGTAGGTTGGCCAGGGCACCAGCCGCCCGTTGAGATACCACCGCTAGAGAGTTATGGGGTCCTTTGACTGGCCAGACAGTACTACATTGGATCTTTCTCTCTGGTATCAGTTCTTTCCCTTTGCCTACACAGACACCGAACAACCTGGCCTATTCTTTACAGATTCTCCTCTGTCCTCATACACCTGACAACACTAAGATTACCAAACAATTCTTCTTCACTCAATGGGTTAACTACTGCACTGCAATTGTTTAATGGCTACTTTCCTCTTCGTAAGGGTAGAAGAGACTCTTTAGCTATGGTAAGCAGCTCTTCTAGTAGAAGGACACTCCATTGTTCTCTATTTTTGGGTAGTGCCATAGCCTCTGTACCATGGTCTTCCACTATCTTGGGTTAGAGTTCTCTTGCTTGAAGGTACACTCGGGCACACTGTTCTATCTAGTTTCGCTTCCTCTTGTTTTGTTAAAGTTTTGATAGTTTATATAGGAAATATTTATTTCAAAATTTTTACTGTTCTTAGAATATATTATTTATCCTTGTTTCCTTTCCTCACTGGGCTGTTTTCCCTGTTGGAGCCCCTGGATAATAACAATAATAATAATAATATCCCTGTTGGGGCCCCTGGGCTCATAGCATCCTGCTTTTCCAACTAGGGTTGTAGCTTAGCATTTAATAATAATAATAATAATAATAATAATAATAATAATAATAATAATAATAATAATAATAATAATAATAATAATAACAATAATAATAATATCCCTGTTGGGGCCCCTGGGCTTATAGCATCCTGCTTTTCCAACTAGGGTTGTAGCTTAGCATTTAATAATAATAATAATAATAATAATAATAATAATAATAATAATAATAATAATAATAAGATATCTACTTCAAAATCTGCTTAACAAGCGTAGCCTCTACCAAAGGCTTTAAAATTTCCCGGTTTTACTACACACACTGGTCCGTTGCATAGCTTATTCTTTCGTGTTCCTACTGCATAACTCCGGCAAAAGTTTCCTACATTAGGTAATCAGGTTGATTATTGTTCTATAGTCAATTCTTTTCAGTGAGACAGATTCGCACCGACTCGCAGGGGTGCCCTTTTAGCTCGGGAAAGTATCCTGATCGCTGATTGGTTGGACAAGATCATTCCAACCAATCAGATAGCAGGAAACTTTTCCGAGCTAAAAAGGGCACCGCTGCGAGTCGGTGCAAATGTGCCTCATTAGAAAAAATTGAGTATAGAATACGTATTAAATTTCAACTCATCTTTATGTTCTAGAGAATCTTGTTTAATCAGAGTAGCTCATTCTTTATTCGCTTATCAGTAATAGTTTCTTTCTAGTTTACATATTATTATTATTATTATTATTATTATTATTATTATTATTATTATTATTATTATTATTGTTGTTGTTATTATTATTATTATTATTATTATTATTATTATTATTATTATTATTATTATTGTTGTTATTATTATTATTATTATTATTATTATTATTATTATTATTATTACTTGCTAAGCTACAACTCTAGTTGGAAAAGCAGGATGCAGTAAGCCAGGGGGGCTCCAAAAGGGAAAATAGCCCAGTGAGGAAAGGAAAAATTATTTTTTTTTAAGAACTAACATTAAAATATCTCCAGAATGTTATGTCAACGAAATTTTCTAAGTCCTGATTATTATAAGTATATTTATGCCCTTCTTTCTGGTGCTAAATTCCATAGCTATCTTTAATATTATCATCATTTATGAATAATTTAATAAAGTATCTAATCTATTTCTGAACTATATGGCTGGATAAAGACATCGATATCTGTTATGAAGTCTGGTTTCTGGATACTCTCTCTCTCTCTCTCTCTCTCTCTCTCTCTCTCTCTCTCTCTCTCTAGCAATCATTAATATAATTGTTATCATTGCTAAATCATTTAATATTTAATTTATTTCTAAACTACTGGGCTTAATAAAGAAGGATCAAAATCCCATATAAAGTCTTATATTTGGTTACTTCTACAATAAGAGATTTTGAATCGTAAATCATAAGGATTTAACTTTATTTCCATAACAGGATTCTCTCTCTCTCTCTCTCTCTCTCTCTCTCTCTCTCTCTCTCTCTCTCTCTACGAAATTTCATCTAAAATATTTCCTATCCTTCCCCGTCAGTTTCAAATCCTTCGGTGCCCTGACGTTCGAGGACCAGTTCCTACAGGTGCACACGACCCTGCCCTCGACCTACCTCTACGGCTTCGGCGAGAACACCCAGCAATCCTTCAGACGATCCTTCGAGCCCAGGACGACCTTCCCCATCTTCGCCAGGGACCAGCCCATAGGCACGGTAGGTCACTAGTAGGTCACATTAGGTTGCCTTCTTCTCTAAGGTCATTTTGGGATTGATAAATATCTTTATATCTCCAGACGGAGATGGTATTCTGTGCCTATAGCGTTTTTTAAATTTTCTAGCCTGATTATACAGTTTTTAGCACTTTTCTACAGTTTTCACAGTTTTAATAGCACTTTTCTAGCAGTTTTATAGCGTTTTAGCACTTTATGGCAGTTTTATAGCGTTTTATAACGTTTTAAGTACGTTTTCTAGCAGTTTTATAACGTTTTTAACCCTTTTTAGCAGTTTGGTAGCGTTGTATGACGTTTTATTACTTTTCTAGCAGTTTTATAGCGTTTTATAACTTTTTTTAACACTTTTCTAGCAGTTTGGGAGCGTTTTGTGACGTTCTATCACTTTTATAGCAGTTGTATAACGTTTTATAACGGTTTTAGCACATTTCTAGCAGTGTGATAGGGTTTTAAGTCGCAGCAAAGATTCCGGCCGAAATAAGCTCCACCCTCTTGATGACGTTATAGCCAATCACGTTGTCTCCCCTACGCGGGAAACAACATAATTGGCTATGACATCATCAGGGGGTGGGGCTTATTTCGCCCGAATTCTCTGCGGCGACTGTAGTTGTTCGTGTTTATAGATTTTCAATATGTAATCTTTGTTTCGATTTATGGTTCAGTTTATATTCAATATTTCTATTTGTAAAGTTATGATGCTATTTCTGTTCACAGGAAGAAATGAACGTGTACGGACACTATCCTTATTACATGGTGATGGAGGATGATGAAGGGAACTCGCATTCCGTCCTCCTTTTCAACTCTAATGCTATGGGTGAGAAGAGAGAGAGAGAGAGAGAGAGAGAGAGAGAGAGAGAGAGAGAGTTCCAAAATGACTGAGGGTATCGTAGTTATTGCTCAAAAAAATCATAGCGTAACTATTATGTTTACAGCTGAGAGAGAGAGAGAGAGAGAGAGAGAGAGAGAGAGAGAGAATTAGCTGAGTAAAAGCAAATGTATATACATTATACATACATATTTATTGTGAGATAGACTTCGACAGAAATGCAGTCAGAAAAATGCATGACAAGTATGAGAGAGAGAGAGAGAGAGAGAGAGAGAGAGAGAGAGAGAGAGAGAGTAAAATTAATTGTATATATGTACTTGAACTATATATTTCAGGTAATGATGGCAAACAGTAACTATAAAGAAAGAGTATTGATAGTTAGTGGTAGACTGGAAATTACTAATTCACTTAAGTACCTGGGGGTAAATAAAGTGGTTAATGTTAGGGGAGAAATGAGGGCTTGTAACTCCGGGGGGGGGGGGGGGGAGGTAGAACAGGGAGAGTGAAGCTTAGGAGACTTGACACCCAGATAATGGGATCAACTATGATTAGTTAGCTAAAGGATGAATGTGGCAGTGACTGTTTTACAGATTTTATTTAAAGGCACCCCATACCATATATATATATATGTATATATATACATATATATATATATATATATATACATATATATATATATATATATATACAGCTGTCCCTCCTTTTCCAGAATACTCGACTTATCTTCTGGATGATGGCTCGCCAGCGATGACGCTCAGAACGATAGGAGGTATCCTAGACTTCCATGTCTTCCTTGGGCCTTATCCTGAGGATCTTGTCCACCAGTATACGGGGGTAAGTAGGCATCGGAAAGCTTATGTGACTTGGAATCTGTGGTATCTGGTTTTAGACATGTCATTCAAGATTGGGTGTTGGCTTGTATTTGAATGGGCGACTCTAGCAGAACTGATCGCTCAATCAGTTAGATATCTACAATTCAGAAATTGGCTGTTCTTGGATTGGGGACTAGACAATAATAGAAGCTGTACTGTTGGTCTTTCAAGTACTCTGTCGATAAAAAAAAGAAGGAAGTATGCCTGAGCGTGTTGTTAAGTAAATTAAAACCAAAGACATTCTAGGAATATAACAACTTAGGCTTTGTAATGCACATAGTCTGGAGAAACTGGTCACATGAGTAATAGTACTCCTTCAATACTTCTTCTTCTTCTTCTTCTTCTTCTTCATACTGAAAAGAGATGAAGAGAAACAGATGGATGCTTAAAACACCAAGATGTAAAGAAACTCGAGTCTTACAAACTGTCAACTACAAAAGACGCTCTTTAGACAATCTCTCTAAATGGAGGCAATGTGCCAGGAAACTATTCTCTGGAATAGCAATAGCTCCAAAATATCAATTTATCAATAATGTACGAAAGAGTTTCTATACCTACATATTGAACATAGGGTTTCATTTTTTATTTCAAATTATGAGTGTCCTTGAATTGCAAAAAATAAAATGAAATTGTTTATAGGAACCTCCACTAAGAGCTGATTTGACTAAAATATCTTCAATGTATCAACATTACTAAAATACAGATTCACCCATAACTTAAGTTAGAACAATTTCTAAACAAAAACTGTGAAATGTAGTTATATAAACAAGTGATTCTTGCATTACCTCCTTAAACATCAGTATCTTCAAAATCATTATGTTCTCACAGGAAGAACCAATTGTTTTCTTACACTTAAAAAGAACATCATTATCAAGAACTTCCTCTCTTTAACAGCTGGTTGGTAATCCTATGAATCCTCCATACTGGGCTCTAGGATTCCAACTCTCCCGTTGGGGCTACAACTCTACCAATGGCGTCAGAGAGACCAGAGAGAGAATGAGGGCCATGGGAATTCCACAGGTATTAGGCTATGTACATACTTTCTACAAAGCATCTGTAGCAATTAATGTAGTTGAGAAACTCGGACAACAGTGTTGAGGGATCTGTATCATTTAATGTGCTATAGAAGTAGTTAACAGTGTTCGAATGTACGCAAGGTAGAAAACTATTGGTGCGGAGGGGGTCTAATGCCTTCCATAAACATTTAATTAACCCACGCTGTTGTCAGAGAGTTTTCAGGCCTGGTTAGATCTAGTTTGTTAAGTCTAACGTGTGGTAAGTCAGCTACCAGTATTTCCCTGTCTTTCGTACCTTGGCGTAATAATGATTCGTGCATACTGTTCACAGATAGTTTTTTTTACTTTGTGCACCAAATTTGCTTGTCTATAAGCTGTTTAAATATTACTGCATTGTTATAGCTGATTCGATTGAACAATGAGTCTTTAGATACTAATACAAGTTAGAATTCAATCAGAGGACATTTTGGCAGCTACACTGCAAAAAACTCACTAGGATAGAAGTTAGACATTTTAGCTACTATAGAATAAAAACCTTTCTGGAAGCACAATAGCTTGAAGTAATTGACACATCAATTAGGCTTGTTACTTCTAAGAAAACGGAATGACATATTTCAGAGTTCTTAACCTAAATCTTCCCCTTCATTCACAGGACGTCCAAACACTGGACATTGACTATATGGACAAACGTAAAGATTTTACATATGATCCGGAAGCTTGGGCTGACCTCCCAGAACTCATCCAGGAGCTCCACAATGACAATCTGAAAGTCACTCTTATTTTGGTAAGATTCTAATGTATTTTGTATATATTTTTCAGTAGAAGTTAATATTTGTGCTCCAATGATTTCCAACCAGATTAAATACAGTATAAAACTACACTGAAAAGGGATTGATTTTTTTTATCAGTGCCCCCTCCTTCTAACTAAGCGGACGATGCTTGCCTCTTACCACGGTAAGGGGGAAGGGGGCCCTTTTTACTACCTTATGCCCCCAGGGCCCTAAATATCTATCTATGCTACCGTTTCAATTGAATTTTCAACTTCTCAGATATCACTGGCCTCAACTTGGTGATTGATTTAAATTAAGTCTGCTCAAGAAATGGCTCATACACCAAGGTACCCAATAATTTTGATTCTTATCTTCCCAGGATCCAGCTCTTGTCATCGACTTTGACAACTACCAACCATCTTCCAGAGGAAAGGCTTCTGATGTTTTCATCAAGTGGGGAGATGAGTCCCTCGTTCCATCTGATCAAGAACCAGGCTGCGAGGATTACGTGGTTGGATATGTCTGGCCGGAGGAGAAAACTGTCTTTCCAGACTTCTTGAAACCAGAGACTCATGTCTGGTGGCAAAATGAACTGAAGGAATTCCATGATGTGAGTTCATATTAGTGAAGAATTCTGTTATGATGTTGACTTGAGATGTAAAAGGTGTCATCTATGAGTTCCTAGAAAGTAAGAATGGATAAGATAGAATAGAATCATGGGAAAAAGTACCTGGAAACAGAGCCTCTAAAGGTAGAAAGTTAGAAAGAGCTATTCTATTGGTGAAGTGAGCAGTAGAGGTGTTAAGCGTCATATTTTGTTCGCACACCATAAATAGTGCTTCTCGACGGAGCTGTAGAAGTTGTGATGTATATGATACTCTTGTTGTTTCAGCTTCAATACCTTATTGTGATCCATTACCATTTGCACCAGACAGATTACAGTTGGTGTCTCACAAGTCTGGAATGTTAACTCAGCTTTTATCACCACCCCCCTCTCTTGTAGCAGGAAATATTTCAAAACTAATGAGAGCCATCAGAATAATGTTTAGTGCTAACAGATCTAAGGTGAAAGTTTCCAAAATGATGATAATGCTTCGTGGGAGACTAATAGATTTGAATGTAACTCTCTGAAGGGAATGTTATATTCACATATAATGTCACTAAAGTGTGTGATTGAGTGAGTAATAATTTCTTTTGAACATAGTCAAGGTTAGATGAAGTACCATCAACATATAAGGTCCCATTGTCATTGTTATAAATTTCAATAGTCTTTTGGAGTCTGGTAAGGGCAAGTCTATGTAACAAATCCATGAAAATTAACAGAATGAATAACTGAAAGCACATTTCTATACTTTTAATATCATCAGGTCTTGCCCTTTGATGCCATCTGGATTGATATGAACGAACCTTCCAACTTTGGCACGAATTTGCAACAGCCCTGGAACTGGCCTTCTGGAAAGGACCCATGGAGCCTCAAGTGCCCAAACAATACCCTCGACCTGCCCCCTTACCCGACGAAAATGGTCCGCGTAGGAGACAACCAGAGCAAGATGATTAGGTGAGGTTTCGGAGTATACGTCCAGACGTCCAGACATATATTACCATTAGTTTCCGGAATACGTAATCCAGAGAACTTTGTTTCCATCTAATACCAAACTTCGGCCAGAACTGATTTTAACCTTTTCTTTATCACATTTAATGGTAAAAGCTTTCTAATTTTCCACACATTTTCATGTCTGAACTAGATAAGGGCATTAAATAATCCCTCTCATTGGTAAAATTAGCTGGTATTTTTGTACAACGTTCCAAGGACGGAGATTAATATAAAATCTTCAATTTGAGAGTTTTGCTCTCTCTCCTCCTTCTCTCTCCACATAAACTGTATATATGGTCAAATAATAGGCTCTGATGTTATGAAAAATACTGAAAACTCAACATATCTCTCTCATACACTAAATCATAATCACCAAAATAACTATAATCATTTCTATAATAACAAGTCAGTTTTCTATTTACCTGACGTAGTTTTCATCCATCACAAATACATTGAATATTCACCCATAGACTAAAATGTAAACATAAAATATGCAAATTCTTTTCCAGTGACCACACGCTTTGCATGTCAGCGAAGCAGACAGATGGCGACAAGACATACTCACATTATGACGTTCATAGTCTCTATGGATGGAGCGAGACTGTAGCTACGTACAAGTAAGTTATGTCCTGTTCAATAGACTGAAATGTCTTTACTTAATAGATAATATGAAGCTGTTTAAACAAGTTATTCCCCTTTAACCTCTTAGCCTTTGTCTATGAGGGCATTTAACTGACAGGCCAAATGGCCTTCAACTCTGAGGTCTAGTGGTTAACTTAAAATCTAAACTTGTAGAATGGAAAATATTACAAATGGGCATTTTGGGTTGGCAATAACCCGTCAGCTGCAAGACTTACTGACAAAAATCAAGAACTGCTTTAAAGAAATTACTACAGGGTTCAGTTTCCACACTAATTCAATACGCGTCATAATATATTGCCACATTCTTACAATTTAGATGACTAGCCTCCCGGCTAGTACAGTGGCATCGTGTTTCCCTAGCATTCGCACGGGACCATGAGTTTAAACTGTTTACTGGAGAAGCTACTGCTGTGGTTGGGCACCACATTGGGGAATTGGGCTTGCCCAAGGGACATTCCTGTAAGCATTTATTCTGATGAAACTGGATCTGAAGCCAGATACCTTTAATGGCGACCTCGGACCGCGTATCCTTTTGGATGCAGAAACATACGCAGACACTGAGCGCACATCGTCATACTTGACGACTCGGTTTACGATTCAACACGACTGATGGTGATTTGATCATTAGTAATATGAGGTAGAGTTGTAATGAGCAAAACTCTGACTGTTACGACAGGCAAGGCTTTGAAATGCCAATGTTTGTCCCAGCCTTAAGGATATATATATGCTCAAGGGTTTTTTCTTGAGCAAGAGTTAAGATGGTAAAATGCCAAGTTAACTTAACAATAGTGCATTGTGTAGAATTTAAGGGTCAAAAGGTACAAGGTATAATGATTAATATCATTTGAAGTTCAAATGTAAGTAAATATTGCCCATATTCAATGTATGAAAGCTACAATATGTCCAAACTATATATCTGACTGCAATGAAATATCCTAGATCAATATACAAGAAGCTTTGGCTTTTAATAATTATATATGCTTTTTCATCATCTTTCCTGTAAAGAAAACCTCATCATAGATATAGCGATACATTATTTCTATCTAAATAGACTCATTTCTGTGTTAATAAAGTATTCAATTGATAAAATGACTAATTCATCGTTTGTATTAGCGCTCTCCAACAGATTCATCCCGAAGTGAGACCCGTCGTGCTCTCGAGATCAACTTTCCCCGGGTCGGGCCAATACGCTATTCACTGGCTGGGCGATAACGCTGCGGATTGGGACCACATGCATATGTCCATCATTGGTAAATCTTAGAATTTCCCAAATTTACTTGCTTCTTGATTTACTAAGTAATGTTGGGATTGTCTTGTAGTAGGATAATATCTCGAGTTTCAGAGGGTATATCACCCTGAGTATGGAATGATACTTTTGTCGAGCGAGTAGAAAATGTGTGGTGTAATATTGTCTTATCTGGAGTAAGTGGTTATTCTATTCTCAAACTGATATTTTTTTTCATCCGGCGTGTTCATTGTATATAAGTTTATTCGTTGTAATTTAGATCTATTAAGATTAGTACTTTTGAAATAAAATGAGAGGGTCTTTCACTTATGATAAAGACACTTCTACATTGAAAATAAGGAATCTAATGTGTACTTATCTACACTTTTTCTAGGAATGCTTGATTTCAACATGTTTGGTTTGCCACTGGTCGGTGCTGACATCTGTGGATTCTTCAACGAACCTGATATGGAGATGTGTGCTAGGTGGATGCAACTTGGAGCGTTTTACCCATTTAGGTGAGTGATGTATCATCTTTAGAGCATTTTGTCCTTTAGTGGTTTGAAGGAATATCTTAAAGCACTATTTCCATTCGGGTAAGTGACCTAATACTTGAAGCTTTTTATTAGACATTTTGCAGCCTTGCGTCTATTCTGGTGGATGGAGTAAAGGCTTGTAAACTTGTAACAATTTAAGTAGTTGAAGATATAGCTTGGAATTTATTCTTATTCAGAGGGGTGGAATAACCCTTGAAGACCTCAATCCATACCATTTGCACAAGACCCTTCAGCAGTATCCCTTTGGTCTTATAGAAAGCCTAAGGAATTGTTGTTTTAAATGATGGGGATATATTGAAACCATACAATATTAAAGAGGTTGGGCAGCTAGATGATGCTAATAGAGAATGAAGCAGTACAGCTTGTGTTGAAGGGCAGCTGTAAAGACTACATAGCCTAGAATAGGCAATAGTACACCATGCCCAGGGTACTGTAGATAGTCCTTTCATTGATATTCTGGCTTCTATATTAACTATCTAAGTTTAGAAACGATTAATCACCTTAAATTCAAACTCGAATGCTCCAAGACAACGCTTTAACGCTAATCGCTTGAATTCTCAACAGCCGTAACCACAACACACTTGGAGCTCGTGATCAAGATCCAGCTGTCTGGCCAGAAGTTGGAGCCATATCTAGGGATGTCCTGAATCTCAGATACAAGTACTTGCCTTATCTCTACACATTATTCCATAAGGTGAGTTTTAAGTTTAGGGTCAAGAGTGTTCAGATTTGATTGATATAGTTTTAATGTTCGTTCTCTTGCTTGAGGGTACACCCAGGCACACTATTCTATCTGTATCCTTATTTCCTTTCCTCACTGGGCTATTTTCCTTGATGGAGCCCTTGGGCTAATAGCATCCTGCTTTTCCAACTAGGGTCATAGTTTGGCTAATAATAGCAGTAATAACAAAAAGCTCATTCTCTTGCTTGAGGGTACATTGAGGCACACTATTTTATCAGTTTCCTTATTTCCTTTCATCACTGGGCTATTTTCCTTGATGGAGCCCTTGGGCTAATAGCATCCTGTTTTTCCAACTAGCGTCGTAGCTTAGCCAATAATAATAATCATGATATTAATAAAAGTAATAATAATTTAAGTTAGTAGAAAGGGATACGTACCTAAAGATACAAACTCTTGAGGGGGAACATGACTAAAATGAGTTAGAAAAACACAAGTCTTCAAGTTCTTTAACTAACCAAAGCTTTATCCTTTCAACCAACCAGGCTCACAATCACGGCGGTTCCGTAGTGCGCCCATTACTAAACGTCTACCCCAGCGACGTCACAGCCAGGGACGTCGACGACCAATTCATGTGGGGGACGAAATTAATGGTCGCTCCTGTGGTCCAACAAGGAGCAAAAAGCAGGGACGTTTACTTCCCTCAGGTGAGTTTTCTATTTCTGATTGGAGGACAGGTAAGGGGGGGGGGGTTAGTGAAGAGGGGGAGGTAGGAGGCTCGCTTTCAGTTCTTTCCTGTAATTGTTTTAAAGGTAAAGGTGATTCTTATGTAACCAAAGTGTACTGATTTATGGTATTGTGTTGTTTACCTTTGTCCACAACAAAACTTGAAAACTTATATACAACATTTGCAATGCTCCAATGTGAGTGCAAACAGTCATTCATATATATATATATATATATATATGTATATATACATATATATATGTGTGTGTATAATATATATATATATATATGTATATATATATAATGTATATACATATATATATGCATATATATACACATATACTGTATATAGATGTATATATATATATATATATATATATGTGCGTGTGTGTGTATATGATGAATATATACACTATGCATGTATATATATACATATATATATATATATATATATATGTTTGTATGTATACATACACTACACACACACACATATATATATATATATACATATATATACATACATATAAATATATATATATATATATATATACTACATAAATAGATACATACAGACATAAAAGCAATATTGGACGCCCTTGAGAGCGTGAACCCGCACGCCCCCCCCCCCCCAGCCCCCCCCCCCCAGCCCCCCCCCCCCCCCCTTCCCCTCCGAGGGGGGCTAATGAAACCGGAAGTTTTCGAAAGGAAATGTCTGAGTTTGCAGAATTCATTATACACTTTTACGTTGTTCCATTCGTGCCTGCATTAAGAAGTTGAGAGAGAGAGAGAGAGAGAGAGAGAGAGAGAGAGAGAGAGAGAGAGCTGTATATTGCGGGGAGAAGTTGGGAGAGAATTATGATGGGGTACGAAGAGAGAGAGAGAGAGAGAGAGAGAGAGAGAGAGAATGGATTATATGCGTTCGTACAAAGTTATATCCCATTCTTGAGAGAGAGAGAGAGAGAGAGAGAGAGAGAGAGAGTTGATGAGATGCGTGTATGCAGAATTATAAGCCAGTCTGGAGAGAGAGAGAGAGAGAGAGAGAGAGAGAGAGAATGGATTATATGCGTTTGTACAAAGTTATATCCTAATCTTGAGAGAGAGAGAGAGAGAGAGAGAGAGAGGGAGAGAGAGAGAGAATGGATTATATGCGTTTGTACAAAGTTATATCCCAAGCTTGAGAGAGAGAGAGAGAGAGAGAGAGAGAGAGAGAGAGAGAGTATTGATGAGATGCGTGTATGCAGAATCATAAGCCAGTCTGGAGAGAGAGAGAGAGAGAGAGAGAGAGAGAGAGATGCCCATAAATTTCCACTTGAGAATTAGCATGCAAAACATAGATAAATAAACAAATGAATAAATAAAGGACATAACAAAACCAAACAAAACTAAAAATAAAGAAAATAATGTATCTTTCTGCTTCTTCCTCCAAGCTTTGCACAAAGACTAGTTAATACCCCCGGCCAATTGTCGGAGACGGAAACTGGAAAATGACAATTCCCCCTCCCCCCACCCATCTACAATGACCATCCCTTTTCATTAACTTTATACGTCTGTTTATAGTGTCCCTTGCAGATGCTGCTCTTAGATATGTGGTCGTCTATTGCCTTGGAAAATGGCGAGATATTCCTTTTAAATATTTTTTTTTATTAGTGTTTATTCTCGCATTCATTCCACTTGCTAAAGGATTAAGTTTATTTACGTGTCCCTCGGGTGTATTTTGGGGTGTGTGCGTGTATGCTTGTGTTTATTTTGTGTATTGGTAAGTGTGTTGGTTGCTTGGCTTTGGAGTGAATTGGTGTGAGAGTGTGATATATCATGAGGCAGAGTTTATTGCTTGTAATATCTTATCCATTCTTCTGGGTGGTTTGAAGATGGAGAGAGATATGACTTTTAATATACCTCTCGTTTTTTCATTTGTTTTTTTCCCTGTATTATTTTTCTTCATATGTGTATGCATACAGTATGTATATGTGCATACGTTTGATTAATTTCTTTGATGATATTACAGTGGCTTATATTTTTGCACAGACTGTGAATATACAAGATGGTATACATTCCTGTATTGCTTAATACTTGTATCATACACTCTTGGTTGTCTCTATTTAATTTTTGTAGTTATTACTGTCAACGAATGATTGTATTCTAAGATATAAAACTGATGATATTAAGTTGATTGCAGAATATAATTTGTGCAATTTCATGACAAATTACCTCCAAAATTAATGAATTATATCCATGGTTAACTAGCCTAAATATTCTAGCTTCGAAAGATGAGCAACTGAGTCTAGTAAGAATCATGTACATTTCCTCACAATGTCCTAGATACTGAGCACAAAGTAATGTGATCAGCTCAAGTGGGCTATCTCTACCCACACCAGGTCTGGTAAAGCCAGGCAGTGGCCCGCCAATGACTCAGTTTGCTTGATTATCTTGGCCTGGTAATCCGCCAGTCAACAGAGCATGTAATTTAACGGCAGGGTTCCAAGGACACAATAATGTTGACACCCTCAGTCTCGTTAGCCTTGGCTAGTTAATGTCTTCAACAACCTAACTTCTGCCTTCACTTATCGCGGCCTGGCAATCCGCTAGTCAACAGAGCATCTGATTTAACAGTAGATTGCCAGGACATGATAATGATGAGACGAGCAAGTCTCGTCAGCCGTGGCTATTTAATAAGGCCTTTAGCATTGGCTGTAGTTGATAAGGTCTTCAACACCTACTCGACGTCTTATATTACTCCAGGGTTCTGTGGTATGAACTGAAATCGGGTAAACTGGCAGCATCTGGCCCTGAGACAAAGGACAGTGGATGCTCCCCTTGAGGTACTCACTGCCGATCTACATTCCAGGCGGAGCTATCTCCTGCCTTGGCAAGAGCCCGCTCTAACTACAGTTGAAAGGTAATGAGAGGTCTTTTGAACTCAATTGAACAGTGTCATTAGAAAGGAAG
>NW_027169014.1:30000-47500 GCF_036898095.1 Palaemon carinicauda | reverse complement strand
CGAATTATCTTTATCCTTTCTATTATTTCTTTTATCATATATTCTCTTGCTTGCTTAAGACCTCTCTTCACTTAAGGCTTTTCAAACATATATATTTATCCATTCTCTCGTTTTATCAAGATTACTTTACGCTTTAAGGCTTTTAGATATATATACTTATAAGTTTTCTTCTTTGAGAAAGACATCTTTGGACTTTAGACTTCCTAAATTTATTTACTTACAAGATATATTTAGTGACTAAAAATCCTATACATTTTAGACTCCATAAGCATATGCAGCTTAGGTGCTTTCATATAGTCTTCCCTATCCTGGAAAATGGTATCTTTTACACACACACACACACACACACACACACACACACATATATATATATATATATATATATATATATATATATATATATGCATGTATGTATGTACAGTAGGCGCCAAACTGATTCAACGACTACTCTTGTAGTTACCGGTTAGTGAATTTCGAGCGAAATTCTCTGAAACTTGTTGCATCAGTTTTGACCCTGACTGTGCATGAATATATATGCATATATATGCACGCATATACAGTATTTGTATATGTAGAGTATATATTCATATATAAAATATATATCTGCATACAGTTATTTAACTTTTCCTTAAGTATAATATAATCCTCCACTCTACTGCCTATTACCGGAACCTTTTTAACCCTGTTGAAATCCTCCTGTCAATATTACAGAAGGCCAAGACGTAGCATCCGAGACGGAATGTGCCAAGTACAGCGCGTGCGAATGGACGGATGGAAAATGCCATATGACGAGTAACGAGAAAGGAGGATATAAGGTCGTAGGGGATCCTATTGATACTGGCAGGGGGTTCAAGGTAATGTCCATAGGAATTAAAGTTGTTAATGAAGATTTCTTGGTTGAAATAGTATTTCTTTAAAGTTTAAAGGCTGCTCATGAATGACAGAGGCAAGGGACAGTGACATTGCCCTTTGGAGCAGGACTATACCCTAAAGACTGGCCATATGATCAGTGCCCAAGTCCCCTCTCCACTCAAGCTAGGATGAAGGAGGGATCACCAATGGCTGCTGATGACTCAGCAGATAGACCTATAGGCTCCCCCAAACACCCCACCCTTAGCTCACTACGTGAGGTTGCTGTGATCAAAGGAACCTACGAGTTTGAACGGGCCTCGAACCCCAGTCTGGCGATCACCAGTCAGAGATGTTACCACATAAGCCCCCACAACCCTTTATGAAGGATCGAATTTAAGAAGCATGAACAGCTGCAATAACTGTTAGTAAAATTCTTTGGTTAGAATACTCCAAACAAAAAAGAGTGGGCAAATATTATGCAACTAGAGTACAGATTAACGCTGCAAGAGGTCATGTCAAGTCAGTCTTAAGCTGTGAATAGTGAAGAGCACTTCTAAGGAGGTCAAATTGAGTAAAATTATGAAAAGATATTACTCTGAATATTATATTTCTATTATCATCGAAGATGGAAAAGTACAAGTCTTAAGTAATGTATCGTAATATTGAAAATTAAGCAGATCTCAATCAGAATTGTGTTTCTCCCACAGGTCAACCTTCAGAAAGCTGACCCGACAGTTACTATGTTTGGTGATGATATTTCAAACCTCGTCCTTGAAGTGATCTATCATGAGAACTATCATGTTCAGATTAAGGTGAGTTTATTTTTAAGTCTACTTGTTCGTCTGTGCAGTTGGTAAATGCAAGTCTCTTTCTATCTGTCTAGATGATAAAGGCAACTCTGTCTGTTTGTTCGGATGGTAAAGGCAAGTCTCTATCTATCTCTCCGGATAGTAAAGGAAACTCTGTCTGTCTCTGCAAATGGTAAAGCGAGTCTTTATTTGTCTGTCCAGATGGTAAAGGAGAGCCTATCTGTCTGACTAGAAGGTAAAGGCAGGTCTTTATCTGTCTATACAGATGGTCAAGGCAACTGTCTGTTTGCGCAAATGGTGAAGCGAGTCCCTTCCTGTCTTTCCAGATGGTAAAGGAAAGACTTTGTCTGTCACTCTAGATGGTAAAGGCAAGTTTCTGTCTGTCAGTACAGACGGTAGGGGAAAGTCTCTGTCTGTCTATCTAAATGGCAACAGCAACTCTGTCTACCTGTCCAGATGGGAAAAGCAAATCTCAGCTCTAATTTTAGTTACTAGCTGGGCTAGCATCAATCTAGACTGTCAGACTCTAGGTAAAGTATGAACGGGTCACTGATGAATACAAACATTTCTCTATAATAGTAGAAAATCGTGTAACCAAATCTCTTAATCAGTATACTAAGCGTCAAAAGCAACAACAACAATAATGATAAACTTTTATCTTACGGTCAATAGATCTCCGATGCTGATTCCTACCGGTACGAAGTCCCCGTTCCTCTTAGTCTGCCAGAAGACCCAGAAACGGACCCGCTCTACACTGTGGAAGTCACTGGGGAGCCTCTGAGCTTAAATGTTAAGAGACGCTCTAACGGCAATTTGTTGTAAGTAGAATTGGAGGTTAGATGGATTAGATGTGCAATCGCTGCAAAGATTCTTAGCGAAATAAGCCCCTCCCTGATGACGTCGTAGCCAATCACGTTGTCTCCCACGTTAGCCCCTCCCCCTGATGACCTCATAGCTAATCACGTTGACTCAGACATTAGCCCCACCCCCTGATAATGTCATAGCCAATTACGTTGTCTCCCACATTGCCAGGGGTCCCAACAAGCCCCCTTACAAATTTCAAACTATACCAATATATAATTACTCTAAGGGAATGTGTTGTGACAGCTGTTAATGCAGGAGACAACATGATTGTCTATGACGTCATCAGGGGGCGGGGCTAACGGAAGAGACAGCGTGATTGGCTATGACGTCATCAGGGGGTGGGGCTTATTTCGACCGGAATCTCTGTGGCAACTATAGTTAGGTATTTATTGATAAAAATAATCTACAAGCTTTTTCATCCACTAGATGGCGACTGTGAATTCTGTTATTGTGCCATTTATTCAATGCCTTTCTGATTATTATTATTATTATTATTATTATTATTATTATTATTAAAGTTACATTTTATGGTAAGACTTAGGGTTGAATTCTATCAAAAAGGTTAGTTAGTTAGATTCTATTGGAAGAAGTAAATCTAGAGTTAAAACTAAAAGTTGTCTTCCAAAGTTAGATCTAATCTAAGAAAGTAATTCCAAATTATATTTGATAAGGAGAATTAGTCTCCAGAATGCAATATTCTAGGAATAAGTTAGAATTTATCTGAAATAATGAGGGCCGCTTTGTCTGAAGTATTGTTTAATGTTTGATTTTAGCATTATGAGGTTGAATTTAAAAGTAGGTTTGATAAAGTATCTTTAGGTTTTAATGTTAATTTCTTTTGGTTCTTTTACGATAGTGGAAGATCTAGAAGGACACTGCAAAATCAAAGCATTGTTCTCTTGTCTTGGGTAGTGCCATAGCCTCTGTATCATGGTCTTCCACTGTCTTGGTTTAGAGTTCTCTCGCTTGAGGGTACACTCGGGCACACTATTCTATCTAATATATCTTCTTGTTTTGTTAAAGTTTTTATAGTTTACATAGGAAATCTTTATTCTAATATTGTTATTCTTAAAATATTTTATTTTTCCTTGTTTCCTTTCCTCACTGGGCTATTTTCCCTGTTGGGGCCCCTGGGTTTATAGCATCCTCCTTTTCCAACTAGGGTTGTAGCTTAGTAAGTAAGTAAGTAATAATAATAATAATAATAATAATAATAATAATAAAATATGATTTTCTACAAGGTTCCAGACCGTCGGGCCCTTGACTTACGAGAACCAGTTCCTTCAGTTCACCACATCCCTGGCGTCCACCTACCTTTACGGCTTCGGAGAGAACACACACATGTCCTTCAGACACGTCTTTGACCCAAGGACCTCTTTCCCTATCTTCGCGAGGGATCAAGCTATTAGAACAGTAAGATGGTTTCTCTAATTCATCATCATCATCATCATCATCATCCTCAGACGTTACTAGTCCACTGCAGAACAAAGGCCTCAGAATTGTCCTTCCACTTGCATCTGTTTATGGTCTTTCTATGTCAGTCCACAGCCGCAAAGTTACTTATTTCGTCAATTCATCGTCTTCTTTTCCCTCTACTGCTTCTTTTGCCATGTATAGGGAGCCATTCTCTTATTCTTAATGTTATATATATATATGTGTGTGTGTGTGTGTGTATATATATGTATATTTATATGTATACATAAATAAATATATATATATGTGTATATATATACACACATATATGTATATATATATATATATATATATATATATATATATATATACATATATATGTATATATATATATATGTATATATATATATCTACTGTATATATATACACACACACATATATATATATATATATATATATATATATATATATATATATATGTCTATATATATATACTTTACTTTCAATCTTTTTGTTCTGTTTAGATAATTAACCTTAATTTTGTGTCCCTAAACACTTACACCTCAAAAGCACTAAACATCTTCTTCGGAATTTGTATTGCATTTTCCACCAATAAATCACATCAATTACTTTTTCTAATCTGTTCATCTTTCTGTTCACAGGAAGAAATGAACGTGTATGGACACCATCCTTATTACATGGTGATGGAGGATGATGAAGGGAACTCGCATTCCGTCCTCCTGTTCAACTCTAATGCTATGGGTAGAGAGAGAGAGAGAGAGAGAGAGAGAGAGAGAGAGAGAGAGAGAGAGAGAGAGAGAGAGAGAGAGTTCCAAAATGACAGAGGGTATCGTAGTTATTGCCTAACAAAATCATAACGTAACTATTATATTTACAGCTGAGAGAGAGAGAGAGAGAGAGAGAGAGAGAGAGAGAGAGAGAGAGAGAGAGAGAGAGAGTCCTCCTAGCAGATCAAACTCACTAACCCCTTCTTCTTCTTCTTCTTCTTCTTCGCAGAGTATTCTACTTTTCTCCTGGACGATGGAAGTCCTGCCTTGACCATGAGAACAACTGGGGGCATTATAGACCTCCACTTCTTCTTGGGTCCGTATCCTGAAGACCTGACTGTGCAGTATGCTAATGTAAGTTATCCTGCAGGAATTCATCCATTTGATTATCCTAATGGCCCGTAAAATTGCAGTTAGTAGGATTTGGAGTCTGGGAAAAGGCTATTAATTCTCCTAACTTGAGCTATGTTTGAAATAATCCAAGCTGGTTGTATGAGATATAAGATTTTTTTTGTAATGTTTGGTTTTGAAAAGACTGGTATCACTAATAAATAAACATGTGTCTTTATACTTCTCATAATATAGTGATATCTCTCTTCTTATGTCTGCAGTCTTCTCAAAATGTAGTAATGTCTCTTCTCATATCTATAATCTTATCACAATATAGTAATGTTTCTCTTCTCATGTTTGCAATCTTCTCAAAATATAGTAATGTC
The DNA here is from genome assembly GCF_036898095.1 of Palaemon carinicauda. Lineage (NCBI taxonomy): Eukaryota > Metazoa > Arthropoda > Malacostraca > Decapoda > Palaemonidae > Palaemon > Palaemon carinicauda. Next base: position 42,058 of record NW_027169014.1, on the reverse strand, counting down.
TCTCTTCTCATGTCTACAATCTTCTCAAAATATAGTAATGTCTCTCTTCTCATATCTATAATCTTATTAAGATATAGTAATGTCTCTCTTCTCATGTCTACAATCTTCTCAAAATATAGTAATGTCTCTCTTCTCATGTCTACAGTCTTCTCAAAATATAGTAATGGCTCTCTTCTTATGTCTACTATCTTCTTAAAATATAGTAATGTCTCTCTTCTCATGTCTGTAATGTTCTCAAGATATAATAATGCCTCTCTTCTAATGTCTACAATCTTCACGAAATACAGTAATGTCCCTCTTTTTGTGTCTACAGTCCTCTCAAAATATAGTAATGTCTCTCTTGCCATGTCTACAATCTTCTCAAAATACAGTAATCTCTCTTCCCACGTCTACAATCTTTTCAAAATATAGTAATGTCTCTCTTCTCATGTCTACAATCTTCTCAAAATATAGTAATGTCTCTCTTCTTCTTCTTCTTTTTCTGTAGATGGTTGGCAATCCAACCTTCCCTCCATACTGGGCTCTTGGCTTCCAGCTATCCAGGTGGGGATACAACTCCACTGAGGCAGTCAGGGAAACCAGAGAAAGGATGAGAGCTGTAGGGATTCCTCAGGTGAGCTCTTTGAGTTGTGTGACCTAGGTTCACTCCACACGAGCGTACTCTCCTTGAGCGGCCTCGTATAAGCCGCCCAGGGCAGCAGTGCACGCGGGTAGTAGGTCACTGCCGCTGGGAAGAATTTCCGAGCGGCCAGCATGTGAACAACCTTATTGATCTTCATTTGTTTCTAAAACGCGCGGACAAAATCATACTGTGTTAAACCAATCGTGTGAAGCGAGCCTTATTCTTTTACTTTCAATTAGCCCTAAATACAAGACTCTTGAAGATATGAAATAGGGAATTAGGATTATATTGTCTTCTAAAAATTGTTTATTCCTTTGATATTATTATCATTATTACCAGCTAAACTTAAACCCTAGTTGGAAAAGCTGGATGCTACAAGCCCTAGGGCTCCAACAGGGAAAATACCCCAGTGAGGAAAGGAAATAAGGAAATGAATAAACAATACATGAGAAGTCATGAATTAAAAATGTAAAATATTCTAAAATCAGTGGCAACATTAACATAGATCTGTTTAATTACTGCACTGGGATATTTTCCCTGTCACATCCCATGCATGGCTACTTTTCTTGTCGGGACCCATCCGCTCATGACTTTTCTGGACTAGGAACTGCGTTAAAGCTCTTCATCTTTTCATATATCTTCCTCCAGGACGTCCAACACTTTGATATTGACTACATGGATAGCCGTAGAGACTTCACCTACGATCAAGGACGTTGGGCTGATCTCCCAGATCTGATTCGAGAACTCCATACGGAGAACATGCGCGTCTCTCTCATTTTGGTAAGGGTTTTTGTTGTGGGTGATTATGAGAATATCTGATACTAAGGATATAAGCTATTATTTTGTAGATTTATTGCTAATGAACTACTGAGGAGATGAAAAATTCTTTTGTAGATTTGTTTATAAGTAAGGAATATATGATCTGAAACCTTTTGTTATAACATAGCCCCTATGTAATGCGTTCTGTTGCTGTAATGTTCACTCTCCTTGTTAGAGGAATTTTCATGAAATTAGCTGTTATTGTCATAGATCGACTTGTTCTAAGTATTGTACCTTCATCCTCTGTAGCTTTTCTTATTAAAGCCAATTTTTTAGCTTCTGCCATAATAACGTACACTTCTGATGATGGACAGCAGTAGAACTGCACATAGGCCAGCTCTGTAAGAGTCGAGTTTGACTCATTGGGCTGGTTAATCTCCTCCTTTTAATAAAAATAGTAGAACTGCACATAGGCCAGCTCTGTAAGAGTCGAATTTGACTCATTGGGCTGGTTAATCTCCTCCTTTTAATAAAAATAGTGGAACTGCACATAGGCCAGCTCTGTAAGAGTCGAGTTTGACTCATTGGGCTGGTTAATCTCCTCCTTTTAATAAAAATAGTGGAACTGCATATAGGCCAGCTCTGTAAGAGTCGATTTTGACTCACTGGGCTGGTTAATCTCCTCCTTTTAATAAAAAATAGTGGAACTACACTCTTGTAAATACTGTTGAACAGTGATAAGTAGTGGCCTATTCACAGGCAATCACTTAAGCCTACAATAACAAATCCTATCTTTGTCAACAAAGGACCCAGCCATCCCCAACGAGTTTGAAAGCACGACCTACCTCACGCCAGCCAGAGGCAAGGCTTCAGACGTCTTCATCAAGTGGTCTGACAAGGCTTACATCCCACCAGACCAGATGGAGTGCTGTGGGGATTACATGGTTGGCAATGTGTGGCCGGACAGCGGGACCGTCTTCCCAGATTTCTTGAAGCAGGAGACCCACGACTGGTGGCAGAATGAGTTACATCTTTTCTACGAGGTAAGCTGTTGTTGTTGTTATTTTCTATTGGTGTTTTTTGTTGCTGTTGTTGTCTTAAGAAGTTATAGTAGGCATGGTTGTAGTAGTATCAAGTATTTTTTATCATTGTTATTAGATTTTTAAATATAAAATTAACTCAAAAAGTAGAGCAAACACCGAAGACGAATAGAGATGTAAAGCGAATTCAAAATTTAAATGGAATAGTTTGGATCTTAGTGAGGAAGTTTACTCTTGTTTAGAAATACCTTTCTCAAGAGAGAGAGAGAGAGAGATTTGATACTATTATTTAAATGTATCAACATGAATATAGTTTCTTATATAATCCAGTCAGCTAAGGTTAAAAGATTATGAGGCTTCTTATTGTCAATAAAATGTATCTTTTCTATTTTCATAGTTGGCAGTATGTGAGAATGCATTGTATATTTACCCCTTTCTCCCATCCTCTATAAATTCAAAAAGGTCTTGGGTTACGACGCCCTCTGGATTGACATGAATGAACCAGCAAATTTCAATACTAACATGGGAAATGGATTCCTCAGCTGCCCTGAAAACAACCTCGATTCGCCCCCGTATCCAACCATGATGGTTCGTGTTGGGGATTCAGAGAGCAAAAGAATCAGGTAAGACTCATAGGATTCAGAGAGGAAGAAGATCAGGTAAGGCTCCGAGGATTCAGAGAGCAAGAGGATCAGGTAAGGCTCTGAGGTTTCTATGAGCAAGAGGATCAGGCAAGTCTCTGAGGATTCTGAGAGCAAAAGGATCAGGTAAGGCTCCGAGGATTCGGTGAGCCAAAGGATCAGGTAAGGCTCCGAGGATTCAGAGAGCAAAAGGATGACGTAAGACTCCGAGGATTCGGAGAGAAAAAGGATCAAATAAGGCTTCGAGGATTCAGAGAGCAAAGGGATCAGGTAAGGCTCCGAGGATTCGGAGAGCAAAAGGATCAAATAAGGCACCGAGGAGTCAGAAAGCGAAAGGATTAGGTAAGGCTCCGAGGATTCGGAGAGCAAAAGGATCAAATAAGGCACCGAGGAGTCAGAAAGCGAAAGGATTAGGTAAGTCTCCGAGGATTCAAAGAGCAAGATGAGCACTTAAGGTTCCGAGGATTCAGAGAGCAAAGGGATCAGGTAAGGCTCCGAGGAACATGAGAGCAAAAAGATCAGGTAAGCCTCCGAGAAATCTAAGAGCAAGAGAATCAGGCAAGGCTTCGAGGATTCAAAGGGCAAAAAGATCTGGTAAGGCTCCGAGGATATCTATACACTTATTCATTATGTTTTTTATCCAAATCGTATCTCCATGATCCAGTAGTATAATGTCTTCCTAAATACAAATTTTTAGATGAAACAAATAATCTATTAATTCCCTTTTATATTTTTTTCTATAATCTTCAACACTACAATCTAACCTTCATTTTTCCCAACAGTGATCACACCATTTGCATGTCAGGAAATCAAACAGACGGAACCTACGTTCACTATGATGTCCACAGTCTGTATGGATGGAGTGAGTCTGAAGCTACTTTCAAGTAAGTATTAAAAAGTGGCAGTTACTGGTGAAAGCCGTGTTAAGAAAATAATTGATTTTCATATATCAAGCGAGAATAATCTCTGCTGGGTGATTATACAGAGCGTTTGGGAGACAGAGCTCATTCAAAAGTAGTAAGAGTAAGCTTTGCTATTACAAGATCTGAATGAGTGCACGTACGGAGAAGTGAAACAAGCTGGTGAAATAAGGAAAACTAAAGAGTTTAATTCAACTACTGTACTCGGTTGAGTCCCTTGTTAGGCTGGAGGAACGTAGAGAGTAGAGGTCCCCTTTTTTGTATCGTTTCATTTGTTGATGTCGGCTACCCCCCAAAATTGAGGGAAGTGCCTTGGTATATGTATGTATGTATGTACTGTCTTCTATCTATTCGTGGCAAAAACACCACGTACTCTGTTTGATGAAATTATTCAAAATCTAAAACGTAAACGTATTCAGAAATGATCGTTCCTAATGAAAATTTTTCTTCTTATTACGAACCACGACAGAGCTTTGGAAGCACTATTCGTAAAGAAACGTCCTGTGATCTTATCAAGGTCAACTTTCCCTGGCTCAGGGAAATATGCCTTCCACTGGTTAGGTGATAATTCAGCTGAATGGGACCACATGCAAATGTCCATCATTGGTGAGTCATATAAAGATATTTCTGGTGGTTAAGTCGATTTGGGCAGAAAAAACGGCAAGGGGTTCAGGGTTGCCAGTTTGGCCTTTTTTCCGGCCAAAAAAAACTCAAATTTGACCTTTTTTGTATTTAAATAGGTTGGCCTTTAGTAATATGAAAAAAGCCGAGCCTTAAATACTATATTTTTTACCCTTTTCTATTAATGGGTTGGCCTTTTAAAGCCTCTGTTGATTAGAAATTGACCTTTTCTCATTTAGAAAACCTGGCAACCCTGAAGGGGTTAACCTTGGTGTTTTGCCTATTTTTTCGAAATATTTTTTTTTCCTTGCAATATTGCTAAATTGCAGTAAAATAGGGATTTACTGCAATTTCTTATGTTCTTTGTTCTTTTACAATGGATTTCGCACAATATGACCGAATTTCACGAGAAAAGTCGATTTGGGCCAAAAAAATGGCAAGGGGTAAGTCATATAAAGATATCTCTGATGCTTTCGTAGTATTCTTAGTTATATTTCAAACGAGATATTATTATTATTATTATTATTATTATTATTATTATTATTATTATTATTATTAAATGCTAGGCTATAAGCCTAGTTAGAAAAGCAGGATGCTATAAGCCAAGGGGCCCTAAACAGGGAAACTAGCCCAGTGAGGAAAGGAAACAAGGTAAAATAAAATATTTCAAGAACAGTAAAAATATTGAAATAAATATTTCCTATATAAACTATAAAAACTTTAACAAAACAAGAGGAAGAGAAACTAGATAGAATAGTGTGCTCGAGTGTACCCTCAAGCAAGAGAACTCTAACCCAAGACAGTGGAAGACCACGGTACAGAGGCTATGGCACTACCCAAGATTAGAGAACAATGGTTTGATTTTGGAGTTAAAGAGCCTCTTCCACCCTTGATTCATAAATGGCTACTTGAAATACATGAAATAAGTCTTTGAATTTCACTGTATTACTTAAAAGTCTCCAAAATGAATTAGAACAACTATGAAAATTCAAAATGGAAAAAAGTTTGCTTGATAAAACTCTTGTAAAACAACAAATTAACTAAACTCCTGTAAGAAAAAAAATGCCTTAATAGAGATCATTCTAATATAAATTTTCATATCATAGAAAAATAAAAAATAAATGACCTTTTGTTATAGTAATCTGATTATTATAATTTTCATCTTAGATTACCTTAAAACTTTTCAAATTTCCTTAAATTTGAAGCTAGTAAAAGCGAAATTACCCTAAAAATATCATAAATTTAAAAAAATTACGCTGAAACCATGCAAATTACCTCAAACTAAGGTAAATTACCATAAGTTTAAACCTAAATCCTGAATCTCATCAACCTTCACGTACAGGGATGCTTGATTTCAACATGTTCGGAATCCCAATGGTTGGAGCTGACATCTGTGGCTTCAATAAGGAGCCCAGTATGGAGATGTGTGCCCGGTGGATGGAGCTTGGAGCTTTCTACCCATTCAGGTGAGTCGAATGATAATTTGGAGTCTTTTAATTGATCACGGGGGGTGATTATCATCTTATTGATTACTAGCTTAATTGGTAGAAGGATATACCAGCTGGGTATTATCTATCTATTATTATTATTATTATTATTATTATTATTATTATTATTATTATTATTATTATATATACCAGCTGGGAATTATCAATTTATTGTTATTATTATTATGATTATTATTATTATTATTATTATTATTATTATTATTATTAATATTATTATTATTATCATTATTATTATTATTATTATTATTATTATTATTATTATTATTGTTGTTGTTGTTATTATTATTATTAATATTATTATTATTATTATTATTATTATTATTATTATTATTATTACAAGCTAAGTCACAACCCTAGTTGGAAAAGCCGGATGCTCTAAGTCCAAGGGCTCCAACATAGAAAAATATCTCAGAGAAGAAAGGAAACAAGGAAATAAACTCCTAGAGAAGTAATGAATAATCAAAATAAAATACTTTAAGAACAGTAATAACAAGAAATTAGAACCTTTGTAAGTAAACTATAAAAACTTAAAAAAAACAAGCGGAGGAGAAATAAGAAAGGATAATACGCCCGAGTGTACCCTCAAGCAAAAGAACTCTACCCTAAGACAGTGGAAAACTATGATAGACTACAAAGGCTATGGCAATACCTAAGACTAGAGGCAGGAGATGATAATATTGTGAAACATTGATTTAGACCCTTTTAAAAATTACTAATATAGGTGAAGAATTCATCCTATTGGAACCTTTTAGTCATTTAAGGTTAAAAAAACAGATTAGAGTCTTTAGCATGCTGAAATGAGAGAAGAATATCTTTTGAGTTCTTTTAATCTTTTTAAGTATGGGAAATGATATCTTGGGGTCTCTTGTTTATTAGCTGTACAGGTAAGGAAAAATCTAGTTGTAATCATTTTGCCCAAATTAATACGTAGCACAGCAATTCAGGACATCTTATTACTCTAGATTCAAGATTAATGCTTACCCAGCAATAATAATAATAATAATAATAATAATAATAATAATAATAATAATAATAATAATAATAATAATAATAATAATAATAATAATAATGATATGGTGCTATCAGACAAAATTTACAAATGTATTGGTTCTCATAACACTGACAAGAGCTACTTCTATCTAATACTATATATCTTTTTACCATATCATACAGTCGGAACCATAACACCATCGGGGCAGCTGCCCAAGATCCTGCCGCCTGGCCAGAAGTAGCTGAGATCTCCCGTGACATTTTGCTCCTACGATACAAGTACCTGCCTTATCTGTATGCCCTCTTCCACAGAGTGAGTTGAATAGTGTTACGTAATTGTATAGAATCCCATAACATGAAAACAAAACAGTTTCCTTAGGAATGCTTACAATTCTTGGAAATGATATGAAGTATATGTATATATATACAGTGGGTCCTTAGTTTTGCTGCGCAGCCGCTGCTGTAGCCGAGATGCGCTCTACTCAATTCTTTTTAATGAGGCGCATTTGCACTGACTCGCTGCGGTGCCCTTTTAGCTTGGAAAAGTTTCCTGATATCTGATTGGTTAGAATGATCTTGTTCAACCAATCAGCGATCAGGAAACTTTTCCGAGCTAAAAGGGCACCCCTGCGAGTCGGTGTAAATCTGTCTCACTAAAAAGAATTGACTATACCCATACCCATTACTGATCCACTGGGTATTTACGATCATATACGACATGAAATCCGTATGTATAACAATCAAATGTATAATCATTTCATACAGGCTCACATGCATGGTCATTCCGTGGTGCGTCCTCTTCTTAACGTCTTCCCAACTGACCTCACTGGCCGAGACATCGACGACCAGTTCATGTGGGGGGACAATCTTATGATTGCACCAGTGATGAAGGAAGGAGCTACAGCTAGGGATGTCTATTTTCCTGAGGTATGTATTCTAAAGTAACAGATTTCTTATCAGTAAGAGATTAATTTTATTTTCTTCCTTCTTGAGCTCATGGTTTCTGCAAATATTTAAAGATTTATAGGGTGTTCATCTGAGAGAGAGATGAGTGTTGTTGCATAATGTTCTCAAGTACAAACATTCGTCTTCTTTTTTCTTACCGTTATCCCTACATCAAGGAGTCAGTTGCCTGATGACCCCTCTCCTATGCCTTCTATCAAAGGGATCCTCTTCCAAAAAACCTCTTTTCTCCATATCATCCTTCACCTTACTTCGCCATCAAATTCTTTGCCTCCCTCTCAATCTTCTTCCCCTAACAGGTTCCTTCTAGATTAAAAACCTATGCATATACAATTTGTATATAAGAGCCTCCCTTAAATAAGGTAAAAACGTAGGAATTGAGCAATGTCTATCGATGACTTAAATGGGCCTCCGTAATCAGACTAAATCTAATTAAATTATTTTTCCTTGCCTATCTCCTTCCAATTTTTCAATGTCCTTATTTGATAAGCGTCTAGTTGCCTATATACTGTTGAAGAAAATCTGTCATAGGAAAAAATCTTCAATATAACTTTCACTTAGTTCTGTGGCCATCAATAAGATATGAGTACATACCGGACATCATTAGAAAAAGAAGCATCAAACTCATAATTTGCATATAAAAGAGATAAAGAGAGATTCAATACTTTGATAGCAGTCTTACATACTAACAGAAATATTTTACAAATTGGTGCAAATGCCTGAGAAACTGAAGAACAAATAAGTTAAGTTACTCAATATCTTGATCTAACAGGACTCATGGTGGAATATTTTCCCATACATCAAACACTTTATGTTAATTGTACAATATTACTGTATCTACTGATATTTCTCTTTTCTAATTTCAGGCTTTGTGGTATGACTTAATAACTGGCACCTTAGCAGCTACTGGCCCAGTGACTCAAACTGTAGAAGCTCCTCTGGAAGTCATCCCAGTCTATGTCCGAGGAGGCTCTATCCTGCCTTGGCAGGAACCGGCTTTGACTACTCACGAGAGGTAAGGATTGACTGGTAACCTCTTCTCGGGTTTGGTTCCTTTTGCGATAAAATTCCTAAATGTGAAAAATAACTTAGTACGTGTTTTTGTCTTCATTTACCAAAGTATGGATAGTATAATTTCCAATCTGCCCTTCATCTGACATGTCGTATGGACAGACTCGGCGAAGTGAAGAATCCATTTCTTTTCTAGTTGCGTGAAGAAGCACTTTGAAATCATCTACTACTCTTCTTTTAAGTTCTGATAGAAAATACAATTAAGAAGTGAGCAGCTTTTCTTCCATGTCTAGTCAACAAAATCAGAAAAGCACACGGAGGACTTTTCTTCTATCAAGTCTTGTTGATAAACTCAGAAATTTGAACAATTCTTTCTTCTTCTTCCAAATTTTCTCCACTAAGTCAGTGACATTAAGATAACCCTTTCTTCCTAGACATGTCACCATACTCACAGAGGCAACGAATCCTTCCATTTCTTGTAATTTATGATAACCCTTAGGAGTAATGAAACCTTTATTCTTCTTCCAAGTTGTGTCCACAGACATTGATATCAAGAATCATCTTTCTTTCTAGTTGTATTATCAAACTCAAAAAAGTAAACAAACATTCTTCTTCTTCTTTCAAGTCGTGCGAACCCATTCGGACTGACAGTTGCCCTTGACGCCAATGGCAATGCCGAAGGTGAGATCTTCTGGGATGATGGAGAGGAGGAGCATGTTATGTCTGAAGCTTACATGAGCTTCCTGACCTTTGAAGGGGTAAGAGCTCGTTTGAAATGTCTTGTAATGTTTTTGTTATTTACATTTCTTTCGTGTAATTTAAATTGCAGAATATTGACTATCAAAGGGGAAACAATGAAGATAGATTATTATTTGTATTTATTTCTTAAAGAGGAATAATGATTCTAGCAGAAATTTCCCATTGCTCTTCACCAGTAATCACGATGTACTGGTTATCAATGGGACGTAACTTTAAAATTTTCTCGTATTCTTTAATATCTTAATTTATCTTTAACTGCAAGTGGTTTCTCAGTACAATAGTCACCATCTCCAGCAAATAATAGAAGGGGATTAGTTTTCTTATCATCCTTATTGTAATAACAAACATATAAACATGTGAAAAGATTTTACGATACAAGAACCACATAAACCGCTATGAACGTAGGTCTAAGAGCCCCATCCGGAACGAAAGCTTTGGGCGATCTGGGTGTATTTGCGTGCTCGTAAGTCAAAACAATCTAATCTGAAATGATAGAAGGGAATTAATTTTCTTATCATCCTTATCATAATGACAAACACATAAACATGTGAAAAGATTTTACGATACGAGAACCACATAAACCGCTATGACCGCAGGTCTAAGGGCTCGGCCAGACTAAGCGCGGCTAGCGGCGAGGTTAGCGGCAAGAGGTTCCCGCGGCAAATTGAAACTTTAGGTATCTTATGTAGGTGGCCAGATAGGAGGCGCGGGAAGCCTCGCGCCTCCTATCTGGCCACCTACATAAGATACCCAAGGTTTCAATTTGCCGCCATAACCTCTTGCCACTAACCTCGCCGCTAGCCGCGCTTGGTCTGGCCGGGCCCTAAAAGCCCCGTCCGGAGCGAAAGATTTGGGCAATGTGGGTGTATTTTTGTGTGCTCGTAAGTCAAAACACTCTAACCTGAAATTGGTTCCGACAGAATGAACTCTCCTCGCAAATCATGCACGGACATGCAGCTGTTAAAGGCCTTAATCTGGAGAAGATCTCATTCTACGGATATCCGAGCAACCCAACCGACATCAGCATCAATGGGACAAGCATCGCATCCACCGACTGGACGTTTGATTCTGAGTTCAGCGTCTTGGAAGTGCTCGTTATCATTCCCTTGGACGAGGAGTACGTGCTTAAGATAACTAACTAAATTCTAAACCTTTTCTATCAGTAAGCGATAAAGCCGATGCCAACCCTGGTGTCTGACGCGTGACGAACATGTGCTGCCACTTCGGAAATTGCTGACTTGCAGAATAACATGGGAAAAAGGGATTAGTTAGTTTATTATTTGTTGTATGTTACTTTTTTATGTGTACAAGATGCTTAAATAAAAACGTGAAGTATCGAGATGATTTTTATTGCTCACAGGAGAAGGGTTGTGGATTCTGGTCCTAAGGAGCCCATAAACGTTCAAAAAAAGCATCAAAATTTTGAATCAAAATTTTGATATCAAGATTTTGATGCAAAATTTGAGTGTGTGAAGGACGTTTTGATGTCAAAAAAAGATTTGAAGCAACATTTTGACATCAAAATGTCCTACACAAACACTCAAATTTTGCATCAAAAATTTTTTTATCAAAATTTTGACGCTTTTTTTGAACGTGTATTTACACCTTTACATTAAAAATTGATTTAGAATTGAATAAAAAAAATTTCCAAACAATGAAATGATGGGAATATAGATCTGATACATTAAAACGACCCAAATGGCAACTGAAGGGTAAAAACAAAGGTTACCAAATAGTCCATTTTAATAATGCCTATTTGGATTCAACAATAAATTACCTTTTGATGGACAAATATCACTGAAGCAGTACAGGAACATTTGGCTTGTCGAGCTTTACAAGGTGTGACGGGCCGAGAGAAGGTTGTGAACTCAAAGGCAGTATGAAAGCAACTGAGTTAATTTATTATAGAACACTCTCCTTTATATACAAAACCTCAAGGCAACAGGAAATTACATGTTCGAGAAACAGACAATGTTACATATTGGAAACGCAGACATGTTTATTCTGGTTCTTTTTAGTGCGAGGGAAGAGCAAAGATACAAGCATAATATATACAAAATGAATTATGTACGATCGTGTGACACACGGTTGGTACAAAGGCCTCTTACTGAGGCTTTTAACCTCTTCCAAAGAGGTTATACAATTGCGTCAGTTAATTTATTTATTTTTTGTCTGTGTCTATCCTTATTTCCTTTCCTCACTAGGCTATTTTTTCCCTGTTGGA
>NW_027169014.1:12500-25000 GCF_036898095.1 Palaemon carinicauda | reverse complement strand
TATATATATATATATATATATATATATATATACATACATACATACATACATACACCATACAGTTACATTTTATATTATATATTTTTCCTCACTAATTTTATAACGTCATTTTATTTGCCACATTTATCGCATAATTTATATAGTTAGTCTATACTTCCTTATTACCACTCCTGACGTGAACTGTGACGTCACACTGCCTGAGATTAGCCTTGAAGACACACACACGCACACACACACACACATATCCCTTTCTGAGTAGGGGATACCTTAACGTGGTGAAAGGGTTTTCGTATCGCCATGATCGGCAAAGCTGTGTGTTATTAGTTAGGGACAGCCATACTAGGTTGGTTTGTTGTGTGCGAGCAGATTGAGGTCTCCCACCATCACCTATCCGCACAGGCCAGCGAGGTGATGAAATGGCCAAATCCCAGATATGAATAAGGACATGTCTGAGGTCTTTGTCCTGCAGTTGACTGGAAACGGATGCATTTGTTGTCGTTGTTGTGTTAGGCATACATATGTATACAAGTGTATATAATAACCGATGAGAGAGAGAGAGAGAGAGAGAGAGAGAGAGAGAGAGAGAGAGAGAGAGAGAGAGAGAGAGAGAGAGTGGTTAGCCGTCCACACCGTTGAAGAGTTCGTTGGACGGGTCACAAAGGATATGTTTTTAGGCCCATGTTTTCTCACTACCCAACGCAAGAGTCCTTTCTCCCCAACCCGTAGGATACGTAAACCTACATGAGAGACTCCTTTGGAAAAAAAAACATCTTTTTATAATAATCAAAAGAAATAGAGAAACTAGATCATACTGAATCCACACGCTGAGAGAGGCTTCGTCTCTATAAGTTTGATATCACGAAAAAACTCTATCTATTTAAGTATCCTTTATTCATTTTTATCTATCGATTGATCTATCTCTATTTGTGTATATTATTCATTTCTGCTTATTTACCTATTATTCATTTCTATCTGTCTACTTACTTCTCTTATATTCATTTCTATCTCTCTATTTACTTATACTTTATTCATTTCTATCTATCTTTCTCTCCATTTATCCTTTATTCATTTCTATTTATTCATATGTTATACATTTCTATCTCTCTATTTACTTATACTTTATTCATTTCTATCTATCTTTCTCTCCATTTATCCTTTATTCATTTCTATTTATTCATATGTTATACATTTCTATCTCTCTATTTACTTATATTTTATTAATTTCTATCTATCTTTCTCTCCATTTATCCTTTATTCATTTCTATTTATTCATATGTTATACATTTCCATTTAACGATCTTTCTAAATACTTACATTTTTATCTCTCATCTTTTCTATACGTTTGTCAATCTCTATTTCTAACTTCTACATTGGCCTGGAAAGCTGACCTTGGTCTGGAGGATTCCAGACCAAGGTCAGTGTTCCAGACTTTCCTTCCAGACAAAGGAACTCGATCAAAAGTCTATTTTTTTTTTTTTTTTTTGTTGATTACGTGATATGTTTTCCAGTCTTTATTGCTGGAACTTCCAAAGTTCATACTTTCTGTAATTTTTTTTTGAAGAGGTTGACATATATCTTTCTTTCTTTATTTTTATTGTTATTATTATTATTATTATTATTTTTATTATTATTATCATTATTATTATTTTTATTATTATTATTTTTATTATTATTATTATTATTATTATTGTTTTTTATTATCAGTATCATTATTATTATTATTATTGTTTTTATTATTATTATTTATTATTATTATCATTATTATTATTATTATTGATTTATTTATTATTTATTATTATTATTATTATTGTTTTTATTATTATTATTATTATTATTATTATTATTATTATTGTTTTTATTATTATTATTATTATTATTATTGTTTTTATTATTATTATTATTATTATTATTATTATTATTATTATTATTATTATTATTATTATTATTATCTAAGCTACAACACTAGTTGGTAAAATCAAGATGCTATAAGCCCAAGGGATCCAACAAGAAAAAATATTGGTTATAAATGATTGATTTATTTTAATATTGTAAGATATTTTATTTTTTACTAATTACTTATATGTAATTTACTTATTATCTTATTTCCTTTCCTCACTGGGCTACTTTCCTTGGGCTTGTGACTTAGCAACTAATACTACTACTACTAATAATAATAAACACATAAGTAGTTAAACAAAGGTCAAATATTAGTGCTCAGAGTCTTCCTTCATCATTAAAATTAATTTAAAATCCATTATCACTGACAGGAATTCTTCCACAGCCTTGTAGTGCGGGAAAATATGTCTAGAGTTTTGGTAAACTATTGCAAACGTCATTGCTTGAAGATATGCTGGACTGGGGTTCGAAACCCGCTCATGCTCGATAGTTTCTTGTAGTGTCTGCCTATAGGTCTAGCGTCTGATTCACCAGCTGCTGTTGTCTGGGCTTCCCTGGTCTTAACGTGGGTGGAGAGGGGGCTTGGTCGTTGAAGATAATTGGATATACAAGTAAATAAAAATTTCAACTAAAAACCTAAGGGGTCTAACAGGAGAAAATAGCCCTGTGAGGAATGGAAATAAGGAAATAATTAAACCATATAAGGAAAATGATAAATAAAATATATCATATTATCAATAACACTAAAATATATCTTAATAATAAAAATAATAATGATAATAATAACAATAATATGTTTTGACGTTGTTACTGTTTTTAGAAGGATTTATTGTTAATTTGTTTTCATCATTTATTTATTTCCTTATTTCCTTTCCTCACTGGGCTATTTTTCCCTATTAGAGCCCTTGGGCTTATGGCATCTTGCTTTTTCAACTAGGGTTGTAGCTTGGCTAGTAATAGTGATAATATGTTCGCATTTTAACGCTCGAACTAAATCCCTAAATGGCAACTCTGAAACCACAATTTCAAAAATTGCTAAATGGCAACTCGACAATAACAAGTTTACGGTTGGACGCAAGAGACTTCTCAGGATTTCCGGTATATTCTTACTCATAGATAAACATACACATATACTGTATACATTGAGCAATCATGAGAATGGATACACAGTACACACTGGGAAATATATCCTGTGGAGAGAGAGAGAGAGAGAGAGAGAGAGAGAGAGAGAGAGAGAGAGAGAGAGAGAGAGAGAGAGAGAGAGAGAGAGAGAGAGAGAGAGAGGATTTGGATTCGATAATTCTCTACAAAGACCTTGAAGGGAGTTATCATACTAGTTCGTAGAATAGTTAGTCATAGAACGAGTTATCTTGCATAATTATTACAGTATATATATATATATATATATATATATATATATATATATATATATATATGCACACACATACATACACAAAGATTTTTCGCCTGAAAATATTGCAATAATCATTACATTCACAATCTAACTACTGAAGAAATTGCCAAGCACTAGTTCCATATTACACCTACACAGATAGCTCACCAACAAACGTCTAATACCATCCACACAACTATACATCTATATCATACATGTGACATTCTAGTTTCTGGGTACTAGTGCTTGTTAACTATGGGGGGGGAGGGGGTGTTGTCTGCTTTGGGGTGACATTGTGGGTCTAGGTCTAGGGTTGGATGACCCATTGAAGGCCACAAGTGGGAAGAGAAGAAGCTATTAGAAAAGAAGTATAAGTACCTGAATAAAGAGATAGTAAATGTAAGTAGGGAGAGAGAGAGAGAGAGAGAGAGAGAGGAGAGAGAGAGAGAGAGAGAGAGAGAGAGAGAGAGGCCTTTTGGGTAGAATACGATCTCATTCGCTTAACCTCGTATTCTTTTCTATTGTTGCTATGGATATTAAATCATCAGATTCTCTCTCTCTCCTCTCTCTCTCTCTCTCTCTCTCTCTCTCTCTCTCTCATCTCTCTCTCTCTCTCTCGATATATTTATTTTCTCTTTATCCAGATATATTTCTTTTCTATTTACATATATAACCCTATCCAGACTGGTTTTCGTTTCAGTACGATAACTCTGAAATTGTTCGATAACTCTTCCTTAGTCGTACGAGAGTTCTCTTCAAGGTCTACTCTGGAAAACCCAGTCGGTTTATACAATAATTTATACTAAATTCCGTTAATAAACTTGTGCAGTGATGGGGTTTTTAACTATGCCTATATTTATGCCCTTTTTAGGCCTAAATGTATTAATACCTCACTGATATCTTGCGCAGTATGGTACTAAACAGAGAATAATTATTCCATCACTGACCTTGAGTTTTACGTGGAGGAAATTCCTGATGGCATACGATTACAGAAAATAGTTCTCGACGAGTGAATTTGCTGGTAAATTCTCAGAATTATTGGTAATACTGCAAATAATTCTGATGATTTTGAAAATGTATATTGATGAGAAAAGTTGAAAAATAAACTTTTCTATCGAGAGAGAGAGAGAGAGTGAGAGAGAGAGAGAGGAGTGGAGAGAGAGAGAGAGAGAGAGAGAGAGAGAGAGGGTAATTACTTGATCATGATAATCGAAAGTAAAGAGTTGGGCTAACTCTGGTAGATTAAATTATAATCTACTTAGGAACCAGCTTGAAATATTCTATTTCAATTTTACATTATCCACCTCTCTCTCTCTCTCTCTCTCTCTCCTCTCTCTCTCTCTCTCTCTTCTGTTTCTAGTGGAAGGTTCTCTCTCTATTCTGTTTCTAGTAGAAGGTTCTCTCTCTCTCTCTCTCTCTCTCTCTCTCTAGTGGAAGGTTCTCTCTCTCTCTCTCTCTATTCTGTTTCTAGTGGAAGGTTCTCTCTCTCTCTCTCTCTCTATCTCTCTCTCTAGTGGAAGGTTCTCTCTCTCTCTCTCTCTCTCTCTCTCTCTCTCTCTCTCTCCTATTCTGTTTCTAGTGGAAGGTTCTCTCTCTCTCTCTCTTCTCTCTCTCTCTCTCTCTCTCTCTCTCTCTCTCTCAAGTGAAAATCTCTCTCTCTCTCTCTCTCTCTCTCTCTCTCTCTCTCTTCTATTTCTAGTGAGTCTCTTTTCTCTCTCTCTATTCTATTTCTAGTGAAAATCTCTCTCTCTCCTCTCTCTCTCTCTCTCTCCCTCTCTCTCTCTCTCTCTCTCCCACCACGGCAAGGAAAACCTTCGATTTAATTCACTGAAAATTCCTACTTGGAAACCTCACAGTCTTCAGAGATCCTTTGACCCTATGACAGTTATGTAACACTTCCAGTTTCTTCTATTTTCTGGTAAATCCTGGATGCCCAGTGGCCCCAGGACCTTCGCGGGTGAGCACCTTCTCTCCTGTAGTGGGTACTTAATACCCAAAGCCTCATTGCTGGTAGTCCTTGCTGAATAAGGAATTATCTTTTGTTTGTTAGTCTGTGTTAAGGAGTCCCTGTGTCTAGGGAGTTTATTTTCTTTTTGGGTTTAATGTCTTCATATTTTCTTGGAGAGAGAGAGAGAGAGAGAGAGAGAGAGAGAGAGAGAGAGAGAGAGAGAGAGAGAGAACACCTACCACTAGAAACAGAATAGAGAGAGAGAGAAAGAGAACCTTCCACTAGAAACAAGAGAGAGAGAGAGAGAGAACGAACGAACCTACCACTAGAAACAGAATAGAAGAGAGAGAGAGAGAGAGAGAGAGAGAGAGAGAGAGAGAGAACCTTCCACTAGAAATAGAATAGAGTGAGAACCTACCACTAGAAAACAGAATAGAGAGAGAGAGAGAGAACCTTCCACTAGAAATAGACTAGAGAGAGAACCTACCACTAAAAACAGAATAGAGAGAGAGAGAGAGAGAGAGAGACGAGAGAGAGAGAGAGAGAACCTACCACTAGAAACAGAATAGAGAGAGAGAGAGAACCTTCCACTAGAAAACGAGAGAGAGAGAGACTCGTTCACTAGAAATAGAATAATCCGGAAATAATGACTCAACTCATCATTATTTTTACAGTTCACCCAACTAGTCGCAAATACATACGTGAAATCTCCGCCCCCCCCCCTCCCTTGCGATATTTTGAAATAAAATTGTGATATTATCAGCAACTCAGAGGAGAACCTGAATTTTTTATTATTATTGCTAGCTAAGCTACGATACTAGTTGGATGAGCAGGATGCTATGAGCCCAAGGGCTCCAACAGGGGAAAATAGCCCAGTGAGGAAATGAAATGACGAGGATCACGTGACATGACAAGCGCAAAAGTAAATAAATAAATAAATGAATAAATAAACCGAAATGGAAATCATTACATTTATGATAACTGGTTTTATATATATATATACTATATATATATATATATATATATATATATATATATATACAGTAAATCCCTCTCCGAGCGTAAATACCTCAACGTGGCGAAAGGGTTTGTGTATCGCCGTGATCAACAACGATTGGTTTGCTGTGAGCAATCAGACGAAAATCTCCCACATCACCAATCCGTAGTGGCTAGTGTGGCGATGAAACTAGCCAAAGCGTCTATAATGAACTGACACGTCTGAGGCCTTTGTCCTGCAGTGACTAGAAACGGCTGCATTTATTGTTTTTGTATACAGTAAATATAAGCATTTTGGTCTAGGAAGTTCTTAAAAAATCTCCTTTGGCTCTAGGTGAGCTATTTACAGAGGTTCAATAACATGTAAGTTAGAACACAGAATATCGATAACAAATATACATAAACAAATATACCATTATGTCAATACATACAAAATATATATATCACATATAGAATGAATATTAACGAAACATGGATATAATTAAATATTAAGTAGTCGTTAGCAATTGCTAGACACGCATTGCGACAAGTCATGTAAAATGCATTAACGCTGCATCAGAATTCCATAGAACACTATTGACCAAGAAAACAATGTTGTATATATCAATTACATACAATAAGCAATACAATTGTCGGTAGTTCACTATTAAGAGCGTTACAATACGTAAGATGCTATAGAAAATGAACTATCATAGGATACAAAGCTAGTAATTGAATTTATATTTCTCAGCAGCTCCATGTAGGATATGTTTCTTTCAGGACTATATCGACAATACTCTGACAATATACATATCAATCTTGAGTACCCTGCGCCCTACTATCTGGATGAACCTAACTATTGGCATCCTCTTGATGTTATAAAAACTAATCTATCTTCCATTTTCTTTTAGAGTCTAATTCAATCATTCTATTATAATTAATCTGCTTTAGATTAAGATGGATGAAGGTTACAGTTGTCCTTGTCAAACATTACTTTTGCTTCTACCTTGGGTATAGAGTGGGTTTTAGGCACAAACAATTAGCTATTTGTTGAATCTGTAGGTCATTTCTAACAGCCTTGGTTATATGTGAGTGACCTTTAAACCCTTACCTATATTTCATGCTTTCTCTTGACAGAATGATGGCCCCACCCAGAGTTGTGTGGCTGCTGGTAGCCCTAGCCGCGACAGCACAGTGCCACATTGCCAAGAGGCAGGTCGATACTTCTAATATATCCGACGAGGACCTCATAGCCTGCTTCGCTGCCCTAGCGGCAGGTTCTGAATGCAAGAACCTCCTTGCACCTCCAACACCTAAGCCGGAAGCACCTGGGTTGTCGGTGCGTTAAGCAGTGGGAGTGCTTGGACACTGCTGGTCCACAGGTAAAGGCAGGAATGTTTTAATTAGTGTGTGTAATCCTAATCTCCGCAAATTAGGAATTTTGAAGCAAAAAGAAGCAATATAATACATTTAGATTCTCACCCTCTTATTTACAGCTCACAAGACTCTTTTTTTATAAGAAGTTTGCAAATGCAAAATAGCATATTGATTAGAAACCTCCATAACCCTTATTTGAACTTTTTTTTTTCTTCTTTTGCAGTCTCGACAGACTCGGGAATCCTCACGCTTGTCAACGTCAGGACGATCTGCCCTGATTCTTTCGAAACTTGCTGCACCAATATAAACCCCAATCCATCCCCGCCGCCAACTCCCCCTCCAACCCCATCCAATTTGCAGGCTTGCGGTCAACTGAGACCACAGGGAGTGTCTTCTACATTTGTTGGGTTTACGGTGAGTTACTTTTCATGAGGTTGTGGTTGTCTGTTCTCAGATCAGAGATGGCCGTTGCCAGATGCCCATTTTCAAGAGTACAGAGGTAGATCTTCAGAGAGTGGTGGTTTTTTTATTCTGTGGTTAGAGTTAGTCATTAATAAATACCCCTTTTCAAGAGTACACTGGTGGACCTTCAGAAATTGGTGGTTATTTAGACTGGGCTGAGAAATGATGGTCATGAAACTGGGCTGAGAAACGATGTTTACGAGCCTGGGCTGAAAAACGGTGGTTACGGATTAGGGCTGAGATGTTTTTTTTCAAGAGTAGAGAGACAGATCTTTAGAAAGTAGTGGTTGTCTTTTCTTTGGTCAGAGGTGACCGTTGCTAGATGCTGTTTTTCAGGGCACAAAGATAGATCTTCAGGTGTGGATTGTCTGTACTCAGTTATGAAATATATCAACATTTATACATAAATCCATATTTGAAGAGAAATAAATCTTCTTTATTTACAGGATAGACAAGCACAGTTCGGTCAGTTCCCTGGATGGCTGCTGTCATGAATGTCCAAGTGCCTGGAACGAATGGAAATAATGTTTACGTCGCTGGCGGTTCTCTCATCAGCCCTGGCGTGGTTTTAACAGCGGCACACTATATGGCGGAGTAAGTAGGCCTATGTTTCACTATTGTTAACATCCATGAATTGCATTCTACTGTCTGTAATCTCACCATCCTTGTGAGTTACAGATGAGGGTGTTTTGGGTATCTCATAGATCCACCTGCTGAGTCATCAGCAGCCATTGTCTGGCCCTCCTTGGTCCTAGCTTGATGGAGAGGAATCTTGGGTGTTGATCTTTTGTATATATGGTCAGTCTCTAGGGCATTGTCCTGTTCCTCGCCTTTGCCGATTGACAATTAAGTACTTTAAAATTTTGATGTCTATTGCTTCAACAAAACAAAATTCATTACTTTACATGTATATATTTGTTGTTTTATATAGACCTCTGTTTATTATTGTTTGTGTACTTGTTACTTAAGGAAGTCTGAGTGGTGGGTTAATATTATCAATTACGGTTACTTGTTAAGAGTAAGTAGTCTATGTCTATCCACTGAATGTGTTAGTTTAAAGGTTTAAAGGCCAATCATGAATGGCAGGCCATGGGACAGTGACATTGCCCTAACAAGCAGATCAATGCCCTAGAGACTGACCACTTATCATATGATCAGCGCCCAAACATCCTCTCCACCCAGGCTAGGACCAAAGAGGGCCAGGTAATGGCTGCTTATGACTCAGCAGGGAGACCTATAGGCTCCCCCAAACCCCCATCCTTAGCTCACAAGGATGTTGAGGTTACAGAATTTGAGCGAGACTCGAACCCCCGTCTGACGATCACCAGGCAGAGACGTTGCCAATAAGGCCACAACAACCCTTAGGCCCTGAGCACACTAGCCACTCTGTGACACCATAAGTGGCCACGCAAAGTGGGCAGGCCAGAGCACATTAGCCACTTTTTAGAGCCACAAGTTGCGACCACATATGGTTATGTTTTGAATACCCGGCCCCATGTGGTTGCCACACCGATATCACTACATCTGATTAGCAGCCACATGTGGTCGCCAGAGGTCGCTAGTGTGCTCTCAGCCAGCCACAAAACGCCGCCACAAAATGCGCTGTTTGTGGTGGGGACGAGCGACAGCTTGCCACAGTCGCGAGCACCGGACACAAGTGTGATCGGCAAAGCTTAAAAACAATGGGAACCTATGGGAGAAAATATCCCCGCCACAAAACGCAGCCACTTGTGGCTCTACAAAGTCGCCAGTGTGCTTAGGCTGTAATGCAGTAAGGGAAAACCTCTGTCTTCTGGTTGATTCGAGAGCTGGATGCTGTATGTTAAGTGAAAGGACAATTGTTAACTGGATATCGTAAAGCCGGCCCTTAGTAACCTTATCTATTAATCAGAGATATGGAGATACAAACTTCATGTTGCACCATGGACTATATCTTTATACTGTTCCTTAGGATTGCGGTGGCCGATGCGCTAACGTCCCTGACTGGTGAACGCCAGACTGGGGTTCGAGTCCCGTTCAAACTCGTTAGTTTCTTTGGTCGCTGCAACCTCGCCATCCTTGTGAGCTAAGGATGGTGGGTTTAGGGGAGCCTATAGGTCTATCTGCTGAATCATCAGCAGTCATTGCCTAGCCTTCCTCTTTGGTCCTCTCTTGGGTGGAGAGGGGGATTGGGTGATGATCATATGAATGTGTATATGGTCAGTCTCTAGGGTATTGTCCTGCTTGACAGGACATTGTCACTGTCCCTTGCCTTTGCCATTCATGAGTGGCCTTTAAACCTTTAAACCTTAGTCATTCAATAAGGTAGTCAGCTTTCTGATAGTCATAAGGACAGGAAATATGTGTAGTCCAATTTATCTGCTGGTCAATTAGCCATAAAATTGAATTATAAGTAAATTAGCTAGCCAAATAATTAGTTAACTTCCTGACTATACAATCAAATTTAATATTTCATTAGAACTCATTGGCCATCAATTTTATTTAGCAGGATGAAAGTTTAGGACTGTGTGGAAAGTGGCTGTTTCTGAAAGATTTTTTTTAACTCTGACAAACCTTTACATTCAGATCTTCCCAGACAGTACCATCCTGCTCGTAATGCTAGGTATGCAGTTAATTCTAATAGTCAGGCCTTCTCCATCATGAGGCTCAATACTACACAATATTCTAGAAGTTTTATTGCAGCTGTGACCAAGTTGTGGAATGATCTTCCCAATCAGACAGTTGAATTGATGGATCTTCAAAAGTTCAAACTTGCAGCGAATGTTCTTTTGTTGAAGAGGCTGACCCAAGTCTCTCTTTATAGTTTATATAAGAAAGATCTTTTAGCATCCTGCTCTACCAACTAGGGTTGTTGCTTAGCTAATAATAATAATGATACTAATTAACTTTACTTACAGATTCGTCAATTCTCCAGAGAAACTGGCTGTCAGACTTGGCGAATGGGACTTCAAGGTACCATCTGAACCAATACCCCACTATGATGCCAAAGTTACTCGCGTAGCCATTCACCCTAGCTTTGTGCCCAACCAGTTGACTTATGATGTAGCCCTCTTGTTCCTGGATCAACCTGCACCACTTGGGTCTACAATTGGCCTAGTCTGCCTTCCCGAGCCTTTTGAGACGTTTGACAGTTCCGAATGCTACGGCTCTGGCTGGGGCAAAGATGTATTTGGAAATGTAGGGAAATTTCAACAGGTATGGGACATGATGAGACCAAATATTTAGTGTTACTGTTTTCAAATAACGTCCATACTAAACTATGAATAAAGATCTTAATATCTATTCTATTTACCAAGGCACTTCCCCCAGTTTAAGGGGGCGGGTAGCTGACTTTTCCTATCTTGGCTCCTCCCAGCCTGACAAGGGATTCAGCCGAGTTTGTTGATATTGCTTAATAATCTTTCTAAATGGGCCATACATATTTTGTGTTAGACTGTTGATTCAACTGTGATTTTCTTCTCTAGATCTTGAAGTCCGTGAAGCTGCCCATGGTTAATAACGCCCAGTGTCAGAATGCTCTTCGCTCCACTCGCCTAGGGCCAACCTTCAACCTACACAAGACCTTTGTGTGTGCCGGCGGCCAAGGGGACGACCTGTGTACAGGGGATGGAGGCTCACCGCTAGTTTGCCCCAGGAGGGATGGCTCTGGCTATGTACAGGTAAACATATATAGTGTTTTTTCCAGTTTTTTTCCAAGTGATGCCTGATACGATTTGGTAGTACAGGTATTTATTTCTATTACTAGCTAAGCTACAACCCTAGTTGGAAAAGCAGGGTGCTATGAGCCCAAGGCTCCAACAGGGAAAATAGCCCAGTGAGGAAATAGTACAGGTTGCGTAATTATTTTTATTACTAGGTAAGCTACAACCCTAGTTGGAAAAGCAGGATGCTATGAGCTCAAGGGCTCCAACAGGGAAAATAGCCCAGTGAGGAAATAGTACAGGTTTCATAATTATTTTTTATTACTTGCTAAGCTACAACCCTAGTCTGAAAAGTAGGATGCTAAGACCAAATGAATCCAAAAGTGAAAACAGTCCAGTGAGGAAATAAATAGTACAGGTTGCATAATTATTTTTATTACTGGCTAAGCTACAACCCTAGTTGGAAAAGCAGGATGCTATGAGCTCAAGGGCTCCAACAGGTAAAATAGCCCAGTGAGGAAATAGTACAGGTTGCGTAATTAATTTTATTACTAGCTAAGCTACAACCCTAGTTGGAAAAGCAGGGTGCTATGAGCCAAAGTTTTCCAACAGGGAAAATAGCCCAGTGAGGAAATAGTACAGGTTGCGTAATTATTTTTATTACTAGGTAAGCTACAACCCTATTTGGAAAAGCAGGATGCTATGAGCTCAAGGGCTCCAACAGGGAAAATAGCACAGTGAGGAAATAGTACAGGTTGCGTAATTATTTTTATTACTAGGTAAGCTACAACCCTATTTGGAAAAGCAG
>NW_027169014.1:0-7500 GCF_036898095.1 Palaemon carinicauda | reverse complement strand
TCACCTCACTGATGACGTCATAGCCAATCATATCTGTCAAGCCTCACCCCCATGATGATGTCATAGCAAATCATATCTCTCAAGCCCCACCCCCATGATGACGTCATAGCCAATCATATCTCTCAAGCCCCACCCCCATGATGATGTCATAGCCAATCATGTCTCTCAAGCCCTACCCACTGATGACGTCATAGCTAATCATGTTGTCTCCCACGTTAGCAGCTGTCATACAACACATCATGAGTTAGTACAGTTTGAAATTTGGAAGGGGGAAGTACTTTGGTACCCCGCTCTGCCGAAGACGCAGTAGATGCAGTGATCTCTTGCTGTTTCTGATACTGCGTCAGAAAAAGCAAGTTATAAACTGCAAGTTTACTGTTATTTTATTCCATTATATGTATTCCACTGTCTTAGGTTAGGTTTCTGTTGCTTGAGGGGTACATTCAGGCACACTATTATATGTTTCTTATTTCTTTTCCTCACTGGGCTATTTTCCCTTGTTGAGGCCAGTTGGGTTTATAGAACATTGCTTTTCCAACTATGGCTGTAGCTTAGCTAGTAGTAATAATAGCCTCCGCATCATAGTCTTCCACTGTCTTAGGTAAGAGTTCTCTTGCTTGAGGGTACACTCGGCACACTATTCTATCTTTTTCCTCACGTAGATATATAGCAGCAGCCACAGGAAAGCAGGTAAAGAGAATGGTATGCCAAGCGCTTTCGTGTTCTTTGAACCCATACAGTATAGCATTACCTGGAATGTGTTGAAATAACTGGAAAGCTTCAGGATATATATATATATATATATTAATATATATATATATATATATATATATATATATATATATATATATATCCCCTTCAGATTGGGGACACCATAACGTGGTGAAAGGTTTTGTGTAGTATCATCCTAAGCAATGACGTACTAGCCTGGGCGATCCATACTAGGTTGGTTTGCCTCAAGGGATCAGACTCCCACCATCGCCAATCCGCACCGGCTAGCCGGGTGATGAAAATTGGCCAAGCCCCAGACAGGAATAAAGGATATGTCTGAGGCCTTTGTCCTGCTGTGGACTAAAAACTGCTTCATTTTTAGTTGTATATTATATATATGTATATATATATATATATATATATATATATATATATATATATATATACATTAACATATATATATATATATATATATATATATATATATATACATTAACATATATATATATATATATATATATATATATATATATATATATATATATATATATATGTGTGTGTGTGTGTGTATGTGTGTTTGTGTATGTGTGTGTATGAATATGTGTGTGTATGTGTGTTTGTGTATGTGTGTGTATGAATATGTGTATGTATGTTTGTGTGTGCACGTGCGTGTGTTTCCTACTGTTTTCCCTTTAGTCTCCCTTTATTCTTCACATTCTTAGCCCTTCCTTCTTCCCTTTCTAGTCTATTCTCCACCTTCCATTTCCTTCCACCTCCACCCTTTCCTCGTATCTTCCAACCACTCAATTCCCCATTCAACTCCCCATCAATTTCAATCCAGCTGCCTAACCTTTGATTCACTCCCTGTAGACTTCTGAATCTCTCCTTATTCTATATAATCCCCTTAAGGACTTCGGGGAGCTTCCATATATTCATTTAGTGACCCTCTCTGGAGTCTATGGGACTCTATACCCATCTGGGATCCTCCAGCCCCCAGTAGACCTCTTGGGTAACGTATCCTAACCTCGTAATTGATGGTTTAAGAGCAGATCTTGAGGGTGACTTAGGTTCAACTATGAGCTATAGATATCGTGTGGTCGATTCTTCGTGGTTTTAGTAATATGATGGTGATGGTGGTGATGATAATGATGAGATTATTAATAATAATAATAAAAACAACAACAACGACAACAACAACAACAATAACCACATTAGTAATGATAATAATAATAATTATAATAATAATGATAATAATAATAACAACAACAACATCATTAATAATAATAATAATAATAATAATAATAATAATAATGATAATGATAATAATAATAATTTTAAGAATTATATCAATAGTATAATTATCATTAACATAATAATAATAATAATAATAATAATAATAATAATAATAATAATAATAATAATTTTAAGAATTATGATATTAATAGTATAATTATCATTAACATAATAATAATAATAATAATAATAATAACATACTTAGCTTCCTCTACCCCCACACGAAATATGCTACCCCCCCTCTAAAGCCCCCCCCCCCCCTCCAACCCCCGCCCCCCCTCCCAGGCCAACCCAAGTTCCCGAACTTTTCAAAACAAGGCAACATTTGTTCAAAGAATTTTGACTCCCAAACTTTTGGATTTCGTAAAAATGGTGTCTAAATTTATCATTTTGGGAAGTTGGAGAAAATTGCCTAATGAGGAGAGTGTCTTCGTCGTTAAGATTCTCGCGAAGAAGGGAAGAACGAGCTGTCGTTAAGAGTGGTCGTTAAGGAGAGGTCGTTAACGGTAGTTACGGTGTCGTTTGTCAATTGGGTAGTTAGCTGGTGTGATGCGTTATTAGTTTTTCTATGGGGGATAATTGATGTGATTTCATTGGGCATTTATATATAATATATATATATATATATATATATATATATATATTATATATATATATGTGTGTGTGTGTGTGTATATACTGTATATATATATTTATATATATATATACACACACACACACACATATATATATAGTATATATATATATATAATATATATATATAAGATTTAATTGGGCATTTATATATATATAGATATATATATATAATATATATATATATATATATATATATAATATATATATATATATATATATATATATGTGTGTGTGTGTGTGTGTGTGTGTGTGCATATATATATGTATATATATGTATGTATGATTTAATTGGGCATTTATATATATATATATATATATATATATATATATACATATATATTATGTGTGTGTGTGTGTGTGTGTGTGCATATATATATATATATATATATATATATATATATATATATATATATATATATATATATATACGTATATTATTATTATTATTATTATTATTATTATTATTATTATTATTATTATTATTGTTTTTTGCCAAGCTTAAAGCAAGATGCTTGCTCAGGAGCTCCAACAGTGAAAATAGGTCAGTGAGGAAAGGAAACAAGGAAAAATAAAATATTCTAAGGAAAGTGGCAACATTAAAACAAATATCTCTACATAAACTATAAAAACTTTAACAAAGCAAGAGGAAGAGAAACAAGATAGAAGTGTGCCCAAGTGTACCCTCAAACAAGAGAATACAACCCCAAGACAGTGGAAAACCATTGTACACACACACACACACACACACACACACACACACACACACACACACACACACATATATATATATATATATATATATAATATATATATATATATATATATATAATGCATAGTCATATGCATACACTGTATAATTAACTTTCTATCCGTCTATACTTATATCTCGTCTGTCAGCCGCTATTGAAGCAGGGCTACCACATGATATCGTAAACATAAATATTTTACTTTATTGTTTTTTATACATAACGTCTTCATAACAATCAAGATATGTTTTAGAATTATTAATATAATTATATTTCAACAAAATAATAAAAAACAACTCTACTGATATATTCTGAAAAACAACATTTTACCGAAAATCTTAACGCTCGTGAACCATTTAGGTTGGCAGCCATGGTCAAAGTTTTGTTTACATTTGTGGCCGTCGTGTTTAACTTCACCGAAGTTTCCTCTGTTGTTTTCTTAGTTTATTAGCTAATTTAGTCATCGTTTGTACTCGAAACGGTGTCGAGTTGTGATATAAAGTGTGCTGATGAACTGCAACCTACTAAATCGAATGACATTAGCTTAAATTGTGCTTTTTTTTTCTATAAATTTGGATTTCGTGAAATAATCTTCCAGCTCTACTCTTCGCGGCTGAACGTAAAGTGTGACAATTTTTCTTTTGCATGCTGTTTTATCATCATTATTATTACATTTGGGTCATTTGCATGCTTTGTTTAACATTATTGATTCATTTTGTTTATTATCAATGTTATTTTTCTCATTTGTGTCCTTGTAATGTATGTAATACGAGTCAACAAAGCCGTATTTTTTCCTCAGCTTTAATTTTGATGTTCGTTTATTTGCGATCAATCATGCCATCACTTATGTGCTGTGCGATCAATCATGCCATCAGCCTGGCGCCATGCGATCAATCATGCCTTCAATCACGTACTCGGTCATTATAGGAACCCTAAGTGTTCTTATTAAACTTAAATGACAGCATTACTTGGGGCCTTTGTCACAATTCTCTCGATTAATCACGCCATCAAGCGTGTGTCATGCGATTAATCATGCCATCAATCGTGTGTCATGCGATTAATCATGCCATCAGTCGTGTGTCATGCGATTAATCATGCCATCAAGCGTGTGTCATGCGATTAATCATGCCATCAATCGTGTGTCATGCGATTAATCATGCCATCAATCGTGTGTCATGCGATTAATCATGCCCATCAATCGTGTGTCATGCGATTAATCATGCCATCAAACAAGTGCCATGCGATTAATCATGCCATCAATCGTGTGTCATGCGATTAATCATGCCATCAAGCGTGTGTCATGCGATTAATCATGCCATCCTAATCGTGTGTCATGCGATTAATCATGCCATCAATCGTGTGTCATTGCGATTAATCATGCCATCAATCACGTGATTGACTCATTCTAAATCACTGTTGGGATCTTAAATGTCGAAACAGTAAACAAAATTGAAATATCTTGAGGTATTTTATAGGCCTACACTCTAAAGTGTAATAATTTTGTATAAAGCAGGTTTTACTTTGCACATTTTATAGGCCTACACTCTAAAGTGCAATAATTTTGTATAAAGCAGGTTTTACTTTACACATTTTATCGGCCCACACTCTAAAGTGCAACAATTTTGTATAAAGCAGGTTTTACTTTACACATTTTATAGGCCTACACTCTAAAGTGCAACAATTTTGTTAAAAGCAGGTTTTTACTTCACACATTTTATAGACCTACACTCTAAAGTGCAATAATTTTGTATAAAGCAGGCTTTAATTTACACATTTTATAGCCCCTACACTCTAAAGTGCAACAATTTTGTATAAAGCAGGCTTTACTTTACACATTTTATAGACCTACACTCTAAAGTGCAACAATTTTGTTAAAAGCAGGTTTTACTTCACACATTTTTATAGACCTACACTCTAAAGTGCAATAATTTTGTATAAAGCAGGCTTTAATTTACACATTTTATAGCCCTACACTCTAAAGTGCAACAATTTTGTATAAAGCAGGCTTTACTTTACACATTTTATAGGCCTACACTCTAAAGTGCAACAATTTTGTTAAAAGCAGGTTTTACTTCACACATTTTATAGACCTACACTCTAAAGTGCAATAATTTTGTATAAAGCAGGCTTTAATTTACACATTTTATAGCCCTACACTCTAAAGTGCAACAATTTTGAATAAAGCAGGCTTTACTTTACACATTTTATAGGCCTACACTCTAAAGTGCAACAATTTTGCATAAAGCAGGTTTAACTTTACAGATTTTATAGGCATATGCTCTAAAGTGCAATCATTTTGTTAAAAGCAGGTTTTACTTTACACATTTTAGAGGCCTACACTCTAAAGTGCAATAATTTTTGCATAAAGCAGGTTTAACTTTACAGATTTTATAGGCCTACACTCTAAAGTGCAACAATTTTGCATAAAGCAGGTTTAACTTTACAGATTTTATAGGCCTACACTCTAAAGTGCAACAATTTTGCATAAAGCAGGTTTAACTTTACAGATTTTATAGGCCTACACTCTAAAGTGCAACAATTTTGCATAAAGCAGGTTTAACTTTACAGATTTTATAGGCCTACACTCTAAAGTGCAACAATTTTGCATAAAGCAGGTTTAACTTTACACATTTTATAGGCCTACACTCTAAAGTGCAGTAATTTTATATAAAGCAGGTTTTACTTTACACATTTTATAGGCCTACACTCTAAAGTACATTAAATTTTGTATAAAGCAGGTTTAACTTTGCACATTTTATAGGCCTACACTCTAAAGTGCAACAATTTTGTATAAAGCAGGTTTTACTTTATACATTTTATAGGCCTACACTCTAAAGTGCAATAATTTTGTATAAAGCAGGTTTTACTTTATACATTATATAGGCCTACACTCTAAAGTGTAATAAATTCGTATTAAGTAGGTTTTACATTACCCATTTTATAGGCCTACACTCTAAAGTGCAACAATTTTGTATAAAACAGGCTTTACTTCACTCATTTTATAGGCCTACACTCTAAAGCTATAAATTCGTAATAAGTAGGCTTCACTTTACACATAATACAGATCTTACCGCCAAAATATATCACGCTAAAAAAAAAAAAAAAAAAAAAAAAAAAAAAAAAAAAAAAAAAAAAAAACAGATATCGCCAAAATAGTTCGCGCGAAAAAGTTTAGAACATGCAATTCGATCCGTGATAATCCGTTCCCCAGTCTGGAATGAGTTGGAATGGATTTGGAATGGGATTAGATAGTGAATTCAAGCAGTGTGGATCGCTCCTCATTTTAATCATTTGAAGTGGGTTTTTATTTCGGTGTCGATTCGCGAAATTAAAGTCCGATTAAGATGTCGGATCCCATTTTCTATTCATTTTATGTATCTCAGTCTATAAATAATACATGATTTGTTATGGATAACTATATCAAAACATAGATTATGTAAATTCTATTATAATGTTTTATTCATTTCTTAATTCATTTAGTATAGAAAATAGCAGAAAAATCAACCGGTTGTATTTAAAATTCATATGAAGGCAGGATCGGAGACTTCTGAAGGTCAAACAAGATTTCAGAACGCAGTTTTGAATGTAAAATATAATAATCAGGAATACAGCTCTTATGATTTTCAGTCTCACAAGAATTCCTTATTGTTTAGGAATTATATCGTCGTAAAATGATGTTTATAAACCGCAGTATCACACAAGATGTCAGAAATTATGTCATTACGAAAACATATGTTTAACTCAGAGATGATTTATAATAGTTTCTCCTGAAAGCTTGCGTACCATTTTCTAATAATATTAGTAATCCATTTTCTTTAAATTCTTTGAAGGGAGGCTACTGTATATCATCTAATCCTACATGAATACAAGGACATATTTATTAAGTTTTAAAGGTCACTCATGGATGGCAGAGGCAAGGGATAGGACAGTGCCCTAGAAAGACTAACCTTATATGCATGTGATTAGGAACCAAAACCTATTCCCCACCCTAATTAGGACCAGGGAGGGCCAGGTAATGGCTGCTGATGACTCAGCAGGTAGACTTATAGGCTCCCCAAACCACCATCCATAGCTCACAAGGATGGTGAGGTTGTAGACACAATAAGAAACTTTT
>NW_027169013.1:35000-45000 GCF_036898095.1 Palaemon carinicauda | reverse complement strand
CCCTCGTGAAAGGGATATCGCGACATATCAGAGGACGTATTCTAGACACGTCACATGGCAATCTACATCCTGGACAGAGATTTCGTCTCGTAGAAGGTGATTGGCGAGATACGAATTCGGGAGAGAAAAAGGGGAGCCGCTCCCAAGGCTTCCCTATCCCCGATTCGTATGCGTGCCTGGCGCCAATCCTGGCGCCATCTGTATTCCTTTTTGCGTAGCTTAACAACTCAGTGTTTTTTCCTGTTTTTCTCGCAAATCTTGGATTTATTCGGCTTTTCATGGCTTCTCCGTCTTCGTTGGCCTGTGATAAGTTGAGTATAGTGTCTCTTATGTATAAATGTAGGCTCTTGGTAAAATTTTGAGTGATTAATAGGATTAATCTTTGATATAAGAGCCGTAGCCTACCAGAGGTGTCCTGGACACTGTCGCTCGCTAGGTATAAATTAGTTAGTCAGAGCGACATTCCTGGTTGTTTTGCTTTAATAAATTTTAGCTATTTAGCATTACATAGGATTTCCTTTCATGCTTAGTATTATTTGGCGAAGTATTCGCCATTCTGGCCTACGCTAGGCCATGTAGCCTAGTCGTTTGGTCCTAGTACTTCATGCATGATTTTGGTTTTTCCGAGTGTAATTAAAATTTTATTGAAGCTTTAGGCTATATTTTATACATTTTAGACTGTGTGGAATATTTCCAAGATTGTATACGTGTGAGTTTCGGTGAATTAGGTAATTGATTCTCTTGGTGCTTAGGCTAATTGCTTATGGAGCCTTAGTATACTTTATCATACTCCCCGGTTGCTTTCTTTTCTTCGGAGAAGGTATGCAATCCCTTTCCCTCTGTTTAAGCCTTGGGCTTATCCCTAAGTGGTTTTTTCTGAATTTATTTTCGATAAAACTATACTAGGGTGTTACTGTACCTTCCTGTTCCTGTAGTTATGGTTCAAGAGGGACAGAACAACAGAGTTTTTAGTCTGAGTCTGTGTTGTCTGGCTTAGGGCTGAGTCCCCCTCGCTGACCTAACACATACAAAGGGAGCTTAGCTCCCTTAGGTCACTACAGAAGGTTTCTGTAGATATGATTCCTTCTTTTGTGATCTACCAGACTAGTCCTGTTGCTGTTCTCGGGGGAGGATAAGTTCTTCCCTTGGGAGTAGCAACGCCTTCCTTGCTTTGGTGCTCTGGAAGCTGGCAAGTATTGCTGGCCTTTCCCCTTAGATCTCCCTTAGGCTAAGATAAGTTTCTTGGCTGCGGGTGATCTGTCACTAAAGCAAGGTTGGCAGGACCCTCTTGTCCCTTCCCCCTCTTTCTTCGTAATGGCCGAGCCATTACTGTACTGTACGTCGTTCTACATCTGGACCTAGTATAGGTTAGGATGTGGAATTGACTCAGCCCCTTGCCGGCCGGCAGAGCTGGCCGGCAGGGGTCTTACCGTACTGTACGTCGTTCTCCTTCTGGACCTAGTATAGGTTAGGATGTGGAATTGACTCAGCCCCTTGCCGGCCGGCAGAGCTGCTGGCCGGCAAGGGTCTTATGTTTTCGAGTGCTGCCCGGACCTCTCTTGGTCCCTCATCCATGCCGGTCGGCAGAGCCGGACGGCATTGGTCAAGGAAGCCTGAATT
The DNA here is from genome assembly GCF_036898095.1 of Palaemon carinicauda. Lineage (NCBI taxonomy): Eukaryota > Metazoa > Arthropoda > Malacostraca > Decapoda > Palaemonidae > Palaemon > Palaemon carinicauda. The sequence goes on along the minus strand of NW_027169013.1, from coordinate 43,380 downwards.
AGTTTCTCCCCTTCCTTATATGCACTCTTTCGGTTGCCGGGCTTGGAGGTTGTGTACACTCTTATCCCGGCATCCATTCTATTTTTCTTCTAGTGCTGTACCTGTCCCGGCTGCCGGCCTCATAGGCCGGCAGCCGGGCAGGTGTAGTCTTCTGGTTCTTTTGCTGCAGGCTGGCATCGGTCTTGTACCTTTGCCGGCCGGCTTATGTCAGTCCTTGTCTGCCGGTCACCAAGAGTGTGGCCGGCAGCTGGGTACTACCTTGTGTAGTTGCTGGCCGGCACCCATTGCCGGCCAACACTGGCTGTTACCGGCCGGCAGTTGCTGCCGACCGGCACAGGCATTTGAACCAGAGTGCTGCCGCCCTATAGCTGTTAAGTAGTATACTTTAAAGCTAGTTGTGGTGTGTGCCGGCCGGCAAAGGCAGGCCGGCACACATCCCCCTATACTGTACTAGTATTCTTCTGTATAGCATATACAGTAAGAAGAAAACTATAGTAAGGGTTTTGGTACAGCACTGTATTTTCTAACACTATTGTGTTTTCTTGCACATCCCTTTGCTGTTGCCCTCAGATAGGAAGCTGAGTTCTTCCCTGTCTATTATCCAGGATTTTAAAATCATTGCTTAGGTGTGAGCTCCACCTGTTTCCTCTGGAAACCTTGCATTGGTTACTCTAGAAGAGATAAACCATTTTGATTTTATTTTCTGGAAGGCTGCAACAATGGGTTGTTAGGGAAACACAAGTGTGTGTCTTTCCTTTATGAATTGTTATGCTATACTATGCATATCCAGTGATACATAGTTCACTTGATACTCATGGAAATTTCTTCTCTTTACAGGAGGACCCTCCGAAGTGCAGAAATGTTTTCTGCAATGTCCGCAGCAAGAACCTCTGCGGACATGAGTGTTGTAGGAGACACGCAGCATGCGCTGTCTCCAAGGATGATCTCCAGTATTGGGACCCTCAGGTATGTACTGTATGCACTAACCTGATTACTGAGGCTTTTGATTCCCCTAGAACGGCGGAATCAAGGTATATAGCAAGGGAAAAGCTTCGTACTTGGGTAAGGGGCTTCAAGAAGAACACCTCTGGCCCTTATCTTCCAAGTGAGAAGATGAGGGCGTATCTTTTTCACCAGGCATCAGCTGATGCAGTGATTCCCCAGCCTCAAGAGGAGATCCCTCAAGATCAAGTCCAGGTGGACGTGGAAGTCGCAGTCGCGATGCAAGACATCCAGTTGGATGACAGGATGTCTGACCTGGACGAACGTTTGGAAGAAGACCTCCTGGCAGAAGGTCAGGATGAAGTTCAAACCCCGGATGTCGTAGAGGATGAGGTCGACGAGGTGTCGGCTACTCCGGTTCAGATCCCGGAGCCTATCCCCTCAACATCGGCTGGTCTCCCAGTAGAAATGGGACAGGCCCTCTCTTCGATTGTTGGAATGATCCAACAAATGCAAAAGGAGAATCAGGAGAAGGCGGCTGCAATGGAACTGCGTATGCAGTCTCTGGCAGAATCACATGGGCCCCGGAAAAGGCTCAATGTGAAAGACCTTCCCATATGCTCAGATGTTAACCCATGGAGGTATGCTGAGCACATGCCGATGACGACTGGAAAGATCGTCATCTCGGATAAGCTGGGTTCAGTTCCCCTAGAGGAGGTAGAATTCTGGCCCAGCAAGGCATCATATCCGGACTGCTATGTCCGGCTGAGAAAAGAACCAGCTTCAAGGGAGGAGACAGAGCCGAAGGAGGTCATTATTATGGACCACGCTAAGGCTCAAGCCCTACTTTCATCCTCGATGAAAGAGAGGGGCTTCTCTAACTCGAAGGTAGCTGCATTGAGCAAGAAGCTCCCTTCTTTTGTGTCCTCTCCTGATAGAGCCTTCCCCTTTTTACAGAAAGGGTTTGCGGCTGTCCTAAAGGAAGTCGAGGCCGGCAAGCCTTGCCCCTCCCTGGAGGAGTGTAAACCCTTGTCGCTGGCCCTGCCTATAGACCACAAAGACTGGAAGGATGTCCATCTGACATTCTCAGTGGGAAAGTTGGAGGCTGATATTGCCGGACGGCAATTCGGCGAGGACCTCCCCAAGCTGTCCGACTCTCTTTTACGAAGAGAGTTCGAGACAAAAGAAAGACTGGCTGCCTCAATGTCTCATCAGACTACTCTTGAGACGATGGCAAGTGACCCCAAGGTCCATGAAATGTTCATGGTAGTGGCTAAGTCTCACCTAGCCACAGTGACGAAGGACCTTTATGGCTTCGTCAAGGCAAGGAGAGCTTGCAGGGAGTTCGTGTTCACCGGGGCTTCGGTGAGACACGAGCCAAGGAAGTTAATCTCCTCCAACATTTGGGGAAAAGACCTTTTCCCTACCGATGTGGTCAAAGAGGTTGTTGATAAGGCCGCCGTGGAGAATAGAAACCTTCTCCAGAAGTGGGGCCTGGCTATCAAAAGAAAATCTTCCCCGGATGAGGGTCCTCAACCAAAGAGGAAGAATATGAGGACTAGGCTACCGTCTCGGCCAGCCAAGCCTTTTAGACAGCAACAGCAACTGCAATTGCCATTGCCTCCAGTGCCCCAGATGGTGGCACAAACCCCGACTACTTTTCAGTGGGTACCCCAGGCTGTGCCAGGTCAGTCAACCACATTCACCCCAACGTTCGAAGGACAGTCTTCTTCCTTTCGTGCAAAACCTAGAGGAGCAGCCAGAGGCTCGTCTAGGCGCCCCTCAAGGGGAAGGGGATTCAGAGGTGGTCGTGGTCAGGGAGGCAAGACCTCAGGACGGCAGTCCAAGTGAAACGATACCGGTAGGAGGGAGACTGATGAAATTTTGGGATCGCTGGACCTTCGATCCCTGGGCCCAAAGCCTACTCAAGAATGGACTGGGCTGGAGCTGGTACAGCACTCCACCCCCGTGCCTTCGGTTTTTCCAACACTCCACCCCCGTTTTGGAGGAGTACGTTCAAGAACTGTTGGAGAAAAAGGTGATCCGAAAGGTGAAGTCCATCAAATTCCAAGGGAGGCTGTTTTGTGTTCCCAAGAAAGACTCGGAAAAGCTCAGAGTCATTCTGGACTTGTCGCCACTCAACAAGTTCATAGTGAATTGCAAATTCAAGATGCTAACACTGCAACACATAAGGACCTTACTGCCCAAGAGGGCATACTCAGTCTCTATAGACTTGTCAGACGCCTATTGGCACATTCCAATCAGCCGTCGACTCTCCCCCTACCTAGGGTTCAGGCTACAAAGGAGACTGTACGCCTTCAGAGCCATGCCATTCGGGCTAAACATAGCCCCAAGGATTTTCACGAAGCTTGCGAGCGCAGCTCTCAAACAATTACGCCTAAAGGGAATTCAGGTAGTAGCCTACCTGGACGACTGGCTGGTGTGGGCAGCATCCGAGACCGAATGCTTGCAAGCTTCCAGTCAGGTGATCCAGTTCCTAGAGTACCTAGGCTTCAAGATCAACAGAAAAAAGTCTCGACTTTCTCCATCCCAAAAGTTCCAGTGGCTGGGAATCCACTGGGACCTTTTGTCACACAGTTTCTCCATCCCGACGAAGAAAAGGAAGGAGATAGCGGGCTCTGTCAAGAGACTTCTAGATTCCGAAAGGATATCAAGACGCGAACAGGAGAGGGTACTAGGCTCTCTCCAGTTTGCTTCAGTGACAGACCCAGCGCTAAGAGCACAGCTAAAGGATGCAACCGGAGTTTGGAGAAGGTATGCATCAAACGCGCGAAGAGACCTGAGAAGACCAGTGCCGCCTCGGCTACGTACTCTTCTCAGACCTTGGTCCCAAGCCAAACATCTAAAGAAGTCGGTTCTTCTTCAGCCACCTCCCCCGTCGATGACGATTCACTCAGACGCCTCAAAGGAGGGATGGGGAGGTCACTCTTATCGGAAAAAAGTCCAGGGGACTTGGTCCAAGCTATTCAGGACCTTTCATATAAACTTTCTAGAAGCTATGGCAGTGCTCCTTACCTTAAAGAAAGTCTCCCCGCGTCACTCGATCCACATAAGATTGGTGATGGACAGCGAGGTGGTTGTGAGATGCTTGAATCGACAAGGGTCGAGGTCACCACCTCTCAACCAAGTGATGTTAGCCATTTTCCGATTGGCGGAAAAGAAGAAGTGGTACCTGTCGGCAGTTCACCTTCAAGGAGTCCGCAATGTGACAGCGGACGCTCTATCCAGGTTCACACCGATAGAGTCGGAATGGTCCTTAGGCGCAGGATCATTCTCCTTCATTCTGAATCAAGTCCCAGAACTGCAGATAGACCTCTTTGCAACAAAAGACAACAAGAAGTTGCCCCTGTACGTGTCCCCGTACGAGGACCCCTTAGCGGAAGCAGTGGACGCAATGTCCCTCGACTGGAACAGATGGTCCAGGATTTATCTGTTCCCTCCTCACAACCTTCTGTTGAGGGTCCTCAACAAACTGAGATCCTTCAAGGGGGTAGCGGCAATAGTGGCCCACAAGTGGCCGAACAGTATGTGGTTCCCCTTGGCGTTGGAACTACAGATGAAGTTCGTGCCGCTACCACATCCAGTTCTGACCCAGCGAGTCCAGAAGTCGACTGTCTGCGCTTCATTACAGAAAACCCGGACCCTGCAGCTCATGATTTTCTCGCCCTTGCGGTGAGAAAGCGTTTCGGGATTTTGAAAGCCAGCATAGACTTCCTAGAGGAATATAAGTGCAAATCGACTAGAAGGCAATATGAGTCATCTTGGAGAAAATGGGTGGACTTTGTAAAGGCAAAGAATCCGCAGGAGATCTCAAGAGACTTCTGCTTATCTTTCTTCATCCACCTCCATGGCCAAGGATTGGCAGCTAACACGATTTCAGTGTGTAAATCTGCTTTGATGAGACCCATTTTATTTGCCTTCCAGATCGACCTAGGTAACGAGATCTTTTTTAAAGTTCCGAAAGCCTACGCTAGGCTCAGACCTTCAGCACCTCCAAAGCCCATCTCATGGTCTTTAGACAAAGTTCTTCATTTCGCCTCCCTGTTGAGCAATGAAGAATGTGCGTTAAAGGATTTGACGCAAAAAGTTATTTTCCTATTTGCACTCGCGTCCGGGGCCAGGGTTAGTGAGATCGTAGCCCTCTCGAGAGAGGCAGGTCGTGTTCAGTTCCTGGATGGGGGGGATCTGAACCTGTTTCCGGATCCTACGTTTCTCGCCAAGAATGAGTTACCCACCAACAGGTGGGGTCCCTGGAGAATCTGCCCTCTGAAAGAAGATGCATCTCTATGTCCAGTAGAATGCCTGAAGGTCTATCTTCGTAGAACTTCAGACTTCAAGGGTGGTCAACTATTCAGGGGAGAAACATCAGGCTCAAATTTATCTCTGAATCAACTCAGAGCCAAAAGCACATATTTTATTCGCAGAGCGGATCCTGACAGTACACCCGCAGGTCACGATCTGAGGAAAGTTGCCTCATCCCTAAATTTCTTTAATTGTATGGATTTTGAACATCTCCATTCATACACGGGCTGGAAGTCTTCCAGGGTGTTCTTTCACCACCATGCGAAGCAAGTAGAGGAACTTAAGAGATCTGTGGTAGCAGTGGGTCGTGTAGTTAACCCTACTGTTTAACTCTGCGAGGAACAGTGGTCTTAATTGGGACGATTAAGTCCAGGGTGAGTGTGTAGATACATACTGTACTACAAACTAAATGAGGGCACCAAGTGCCCATATAGACTGTTCCTTCTTTCAAAGGTGAACCTAGCATAAGTTCAGACATGTGTGCCGAGCGTTTCTAACGCTAATGTGATTGATTTGTAATACAGACTTTTATGACTTGATACCTCGGTATCTTATTAAAGTGGTGTTTAATGGTTTTTCTTTCAGATAAACAAGTTCTGTTTACTATCATACTTATCCTTAAAGTTTTGGGTTATCCTCTTTTATGTATATATATATATATATATATATATATATATATATATATATATATATATATATATGTATATATATATATACATATATATATATATATATATATATATATATATATATATATATATAGTATATATATATATATATATATATATATATTTGTTGCTAACCTGTCTGTTTATTATCTGTCAATAAACTTGTTCTTGAGAACCTTGTGTCTCTTTCACCTGTGTCAATTTATTGGTATATTTGAGCATTTTAATTCTATGTATCTTATCTGGGATAATTCTGATAGAATTGTTCTGTTATGCAAGCTATGTTGCATTGGTTTATGTAGTCCCCTAATGGGAGGACTCCGTCCCATAAAGGGACGAGGGCGGTTTTATTAGTTTCTTCCTATGCGGATATAAACCTTTGTCCAATACAAGTATTGTGCGGATTACTGGTCAATATATATTGACGCAGTGGTTCTATACAAACTATGCTTTACTTAATATAGGGCGAGACCACTATATTAGCTTGCCTGGTATTCATACATAGATATATGTACTCTTCGAGACTTTCCAGAGTCTAGTAGGACTCTTCCCTGTAGGGGGCAGGAAGCTCTAACATAGTTTATAGTTAGTTGAAAAGATGTATAACGGTAACATCTTAGGTGTCTAGGTCTAGTCGACCGGGAAAAAATTACCTCCGGGGAGTACGGCACGTTCTGAGAATCCACAGATAAAGTAATGCTCTGGTACACTTCCATCAGGACGACATGGCTTGAGCCCAAAAAACGGATTTTGAGCGAAGCGAAAAATCTATTTTTGGGTGAGATGGCCATGTCGTCCTGATGGACCCGCCCTTGCCTTTCTAAGAAAGGGCTGTAGGACCCCTCCCTACATACAGTATCTGTAGCACCTCGTGTACGCTACAAGGAATACAGATGGCGTCAGGATTGGCGCCAGGCACGCATACGAATCGGGGGATAGGGAAGCCTTGGGAGCGGCTCCCCTTTTTCTTTCCCGAATTCGTATCTCGCCAATCACCTCCTACGAGACGAAATCTCTGTCCAGGATGTAGATTGCCATGTGACGTGTCTAGAATACGTCCTCTGATATGTCGCGATATCCCTTTCACGAGGGATACTCGCTCCAGGAGTTAGAATTCTGGTACCTTAAGGTAAATTCTCTGGGAATATCGCCGTAGTTGTTATATACCCTAGGAAGCTACCCTATAGGAACTTCCATCAGGACGACATGGCCATCTCACCCAAAAATAGATTTTTCGCTTCGCTCAAAATCCGTTTATTACTTCATTTCTGTTGCTATTTGTGCATAAAATTGCAAGAAAACAGACGCACGTGAAGTTCTTGTTCGTTGCTGTCTGGCTATAACTTAATTCTTCAGAAATTAGAAATTCAACAATAAATGTCACAGAAATATTTCTTCAGCCAACAATCGTTAGTTCAATTACATTTTGGGGGTCAGGGGGGTCGCCAGATATGCCACATGTACTGAAATAGGAGAGAGACTGAAGTAATTACACATTTATTTGATGAAATTTCTAATCATCTTTTTATGAAACCTTAAGGTAATTAATATGGTTTATTATATGATATGTATTATTATAAAAAACTACGTACAATAACAATATTGTTACTTCCCGAAAGGCATAATAGCATTGACCCCCCCTAGCTCCCTCCTTTACATCGTAGCGAGTTTTACTTTAACGCCAATAGATGGCATCAGAGGCTCCTTGCACGAACTAATTTAGTCTAATATTTGAAGACCACGTGTGTCAAAAAAGTGTGGTAGGAAGGTAAAGGCTAGAGAATTGATAGTTGGTAAATTGTCCAACGATCGTTTCCTTATTAGGTATGGATATTTATATCAGAAAATGATGTGAATTTTTCATATGCTTTCGGAAGCAACCTGAGTTTACTTATAAATGTGATTAGTAGTTTTTTTCTTTATCAGAACACATTGATATTGAGTCATATCCCTGTGCAAGTGACCAAAGTAACAATCATCAACATGGTTAAGGATGGTGGGACGAGTTTGGGACAGCGCTGCCAAATGGAATTTCCTTGAATGGAGAATATTATTATCCATTACAGATTCAAATAATTTAGGAGTAATAGTTATATACCAGAAGACGTATGACTATGGTGTAATTTGATTTTCTTATAATCACCGAAATCAACATAGAGAAATCGAACAATGAATAATAAAATTGTCACATTTCTGTGTCTTCGCCAACGCCTGACTGTGTTGCGCCAACCACCTGCGCATTTGTGTTTAAAGATTATAAGAGCAAAATAGATCTTAATGATACAAAGTGTTATAAATAAGAGGATAATGGTTATAAAGAAATGTATTATTACTATTATTATCATTAGATAAGCTACAACCCTTATTAGAAAAGCAAGATAATATTTGCCCAAGAGTTCCTATAGGGGGAAAAAAGCCCAGTGAAGAAAGGAAATAAGGAAATAAAT